>NW_027069471.1:2074774-2120445 GCF_002906115.3 Quercus suber
ATGACCAATGGTCTTAATTATGTTTGCCATATTGCAAGAGTATACAACGGGATTGGAGAGTGAAAAGAAGTTTCATACCTTTTCCTTCATTAGGTTTCAAGTCTTTACCTTTGGCCACAAGATCTCCAATAACCAGATCCTCACAAATTCATCACTTATTTGCATCATGTAATACAACACAACTCTTGGTCAATGAGAGACAAGAAGTTTAATTAGCTCCTTGACACCCCAACCAGAACCAATATGTTTAGTAGTTGCCTAGTAGTCCCACCATGACAACAAAGGAAAATTTCAGACATATTTTCTTCCTTACCTTACACGAGAAGCTAGCGTGGACTACAATGGAAAGTTTTGCAAAAAAACAACCATATAGAAGTAGAACTGGAGCTAGAGATAGATACTTGTGTGACATTTTTTCCTACAATAATTAACGGTTAGTAGAATATGATGAGCATAAGTTACACTCAATACAGGACATGTATAATTCGGCCTCTTTTAAAGTATGTTTCAAGAATTTGGAATAATTCAGAAATAATATACGGCATAACACAGTAAAATTATATATATATATATATATGTCAATTTCTTTAATACCTTTTCCTCTCTTCCCGTGTGTGTGGGTTAAAAATACTTAGTATTCTAAAAAAAGAAAACATAGTAAGTCTTAACAACTCAATTTGAAATAATCTACACTAGAAAAAAAAAATTAGTAAAATAACCTTGATAAACAATTAAACACCATTTATAAAGTTCTAGTTAATTAAAACGTCTCAAATAATTGATCCTAAGTAATTAGCCATCAATAACCTTTTCAACTACTCCACTGAATGCATCATCCTCCCAAAATTGTTCATGATCAACATATTCAGGAAGCTCATTAAGTTTGTCAAGATAAATTGGCTCCAAGTCTAGAGATTCACCAGTGTTAAATTTCTCCATCATCACTGAGTTCAATCTTACATACACCATATTATCCAACATCTCAGATGTCAACATGTTTGTCTTCTTTGTTTGTGCTTCCTCAAATGCATTCCAATTACGCTTACATGAGGATGAACTACAAGGTTGACTCAAAATTCGAATGGCATACCTTTGTAAGATAGGAAGACGATCTCCACAGAAATCCCACCATATTCCTACAAATAAAATTACAATTTATATACTCATAAAATTTATCAAAAAATTATATAGTTAAATATTAAAATTATATCGAAGCTATTGAAATTACTAGGATGAGATGTTTTCAACATTGTCTTTGCTGTAACTGTAAACAAGCTTGGTACTTTATTGCGATAAAGTTGCACTTGTTTCATGAAATCTTCCCTTTCTTCAATAGCCACCAAATTCTCCAAAATGAAACTTATACCATCTTTTATCTCACTGTTCTCTTTAAATTTCTCACTACACAAGTAAGATGGATTCAAAAATGTTGCAGCAGCATGAATTGGGTGGATTATATTTTCAGTACACCTACAATTAACTAACTCCCATATCTGCATATATTTGTCTTGATTGCTAGCACATTGTTGCTTAATTGCTTCTTTTGCCATTTCCATTGCTTCATATAAGTATCCTGCAGTTGACCAATCACTATCTACCAATCGAAGAACACGAACCAAAGGCTCCAAAACTAGTAGCACCTCTTTCCCTTGACTCCAAAATTCTGTACTTTGGATTATACTAGCAACCACTTCTTACTGATGTCCTTTTCATTATTATTCAATTTTTCCCACTTGGAAGATGCAACAAGTAACTGCAATTCATCTCGAACATTCAAAATAGATTGAAGCATCAAGAAGCTAGGAGACCTACTTGTACCGAGATGTTTCAATTCTTTATGGTTTGTGTACTCTCTCATGAGTGACAAAATGATACTATCCATATACAGATATGAAACAACTGATTTTGCATCACTAATTATCTTCTGCACCCAATCAACTTCCTCACATATATCCTTCAAAAGCAATTGAATGCCATAAGTAGCGCACCGGGTTTTGTACAACCGAGGGTACTTGCCAATAAGCATGTCTCCAGCAGGCTCAAAATTTGTAGTACTATCAATGATTAATTGAACAAAATTATCAGACCCAATTTCTTCAATTACTGAAGAAATGATGTCTTTAATATATAGTGTTGTTATTTTATCCTTTGAAACTTCAAATGACTTCAAAAATATTACTCCACTAGGAGATTTTGCATTAATATTGATAAATGCTCTCTGATCCAAATCACTCCATATGCTTGACATAAGAGTACAACCAGTTACCGACCAAGAATTCTTAATTCTTCTAATATACTCTTCAACTTCGACCTTCAAATTTGGTATTAACTTCCTTTGAAGAGTCAAATTAGAGGGTAACTTATATTCAAGACCATAATCAGCAACACCTTCCACAAAGCAAATAAAGGATGTTGTTTGAACAACATCAAATGATATGTTATTTACTATAAGAAGCCGGGCAAGCAATTTGTCCACTGCACTCTTATCTTTTTTTACCACACATCTTTGAATTGGTAGCATGGCATAGGTCTCTCGATATTGAACACGAAGTGGTTTTACTCTCTTTAGCATTGCTTGAACTTGATGCACTCTTAAGTTTTTTATTACTCCCTCCAATTACTAGATAAGCTTCTTTTTGAACATCTTCAGGCACATTGGCACAAATATCTATATCATGACCTTTAACTCTAGCTAAGTGAAATTTAATCCTAGAAGCACCCCCAGCAAAATCACGTTGACAAAAGTTACATTTGAAATGGCCATCTAGGTCTTCAACATACCTCCAAAATCGATCTTTTTTTCGAACCATATTTTCCCTTAAAAAAAGAAATAAAGGAAAGAATATGATATTAGAATCAAATATAAATTAATCTGGACAACAATATAAATGAACAAAAATTACTTTATTCTATTTCTTTTAAATATTAAAATATTTAGTTTATATCTCCTTCTATCAATGATACATAGATATAATATATAGGGTAAATACATTCACATACCCTGAGCTTTGGGCTACTGCCAACCAGGTCTAAAACTTTTTAAAACTGACCAATTGGGTCCCTAAGGCCAACTTAGTCCATAAATACTATTAGGCATGTTAATCATTTTTCCTCAACTGTCTTAGGGACTAGGTTGGCTTTAGGGACCAAATTGGTCAATTTTGAAAAGTCTTAGATCAGGTTGGCATTTAGCCCAAACCTCAAGATATGTTAATGGAATTTACCCTAATATATAAAATAGTCAAATCAAATTGCATATATAAACTATTGAAATGAATAATAAAAAGTAAAAAGCTAAAGAGTAATTCTAGTACAATAAACTAAGCCACATCTATCCTACATGGTATAGATTGTGATTGACTATCTATCACTTAGTTGCAAATACATAACAATAACAGGTGATCATATGAAATATAAAATATTAAACCAATTTATCAATAGTATATTCACATAGTCATATATATATATATATATATAGCAGGCCACACTTTACCAAATGGGTTTCCGAATGTAATTACTAATTAGGTAGGAAGCATCTCCATCTCAATCTTAATCATATACATAGTGATAATTGCGGAGATCGAAGAGGGATTAGCTTCCTGCCTTTTTTTGTGTTAAGAAACTAATTGCTCAGGAAAATAAATAGCATGAAAGACATTTCAAACAACACATACTCTAATAGCTTGCAAATGGAGATCAAGTCAATGGACAGCGGCAAGATTTAAGAGAAGAAAAATTCTGTATATACAGACTTCCTCTTAAGATATGAGCCATGCTAGGGACAAAAAATATTCTCCGACTTTTTCACTTCCACTCATGTATTCACCTCACTTAGGCCCATCATAAAACAAATGAAAGGTAATTAGGAGCTTACAAACATATCCTTTAGAAAAGAGTCTTGCTAGGGTCATAGAACTCGTCAACCTTTTCACACCCACTCATGTATTGATCTCACTTAGTCCTACCATAACACAACACAAATTAAAGGCAGTTTTGTGGTTACGGAATATTTCCTAAGAAAAGAGTCCTTCTAGGAGACAGAAAAAATCCCTAATTTCTCACACCCATTCACACGTATTCTATGCTTACACTCATTTTGTGTACTTACTCCTAAGAAAAGAATCAGAGACAAAAAATTCCCAGACTTTTTCACACCCATTCATGTATTCACCTCACTTAGACCCCACCATAACACAAATAAAAGGGAATAAAAAGCATACCCATTCGAGACTTACTCTGAGCAATTCTAAGCTTGCAGGTAGACCCTTAAGAAAAGAATCTGACTAGAGACAAATTTTCCAGACTTTTTTACAAGGTATCATTTATATGTCTCATCCTGACAAAAACGAAAGGCATTTACAGCCAACGGAACTTCTTTTAAACAGTGGGGCACTTTAGAAAGAGTACTTTGATTCCGCCTGTCGTTCTTTTAATAACCATTGGCTGATTGTATAAAAATTAGATAGATTAGAATAACGCTACGTACGCAAAAAAATAAAAATTAGAGTAATATTACAACATTTTCACACCAATTAAGTTTGCAAGCACACCTATGAGCTCACTTTTTTCACTTTTTTTAACCTAACCGTGTCTGGTGACAAATTTGTTGTCATTTTTTTTTTTTTTTTTTGTCTATATTCTTTGTCAAATAGAATATCCAAGGCAAGAAATACTTGTGAATAGTGGTCTGCAATCGGTGGGTTAGCAGCAGTGGTTTCCAAGGGAGATCTAAACCTAAATTCAAAAGAGGAACACTCATATTTGAAACAATAAGAGGTGGAAAAAAAAGAAAAAAAAATATATATATATATATATATATACAATCACACCGCACGAACCGAAAAATATATATATATAAATCAAAACCGAAACATACCAGCTACCAGTCAAGGAACTTACAAGCAACGAGGATGTCAAGGGGCACTGTATATCTCTCTAGAAGTTCTGCTCTCTCTCTCTCTCTCTCTCTCTCTCTATATCTCTCGATGCAATCAGAATTAATTAATTTATTAATACTTTGGCGGTGCCTTTTGTTTCTTGATAATTTTTTTTTTTAAGTATTTTTTTTATGGGATTTTTTTTAAAAGTAAATTGTTTAAGTATTGAATTAATTAATTAATTTTTTACTAGATACTCCAAGCGACGTTATTATCTCTTGGGCTACATCAAAATAAAGACGTTTCTTTTGATGGCGACACTCATTTTGGAATTCATCACAACAATGGGTAACGGAAGTTTCATCAAAAAAATAAAAAGAAAGAGTAACGTAAGCTGGTTAGGGGTTACGGAAAAAATTGCCCTGGCCTCCATGATTTCCACTTTTTATTCTTATTATATACACAATCCATCTAGAATAAGACACCCGAGCCAGTTTGGTAGACAACTTCAATCATAATTTTCAGTGTTTAAACTGAAAATTATGTTTGTTAAGAGTCCATTTGGTTGAAGGAGTAAAAAAGTGAGAGAATAGAAAAAAAATTTATTTTTTCTCATTTTTGTTTGGTTGGAGGAGGAAAAGTGAAAGGATGAAAAAATGAATTTGTATAATTTACTAAGATACTCTCATTAAAAAATGATGCTTAATTAAAAAAAAAGTGACAAACAAGTGAAAAAAAAAATCAATTACCCAAATTTATTTTTAAAAAATCATGTGAAGAAAAAAACAATTGCATAAAGGAACACTCCACTCCCAGAAGAAAAAATAAATAAATAAAAAGAATAAGAAGAAGAAGGGCAAAATGTCCCCAAAAAAAAAAAAATAGTCAACGTTGCCCATGAAGCCAGCTAGGGGCATTTTTGTCCATTTAATAAATCACACTTTTTGATAAGTCCAAAAGAAAAACACCTAGGCCCGACCATATTTTTTTCTCTCTCCTTCGCAACTAAATACCTTCAAAAAGTTTTCTCTCATCATTTTCTCTCCTTTTTTTTTCCCATCATCCCTAAAATCCACTCAACCAAACATCTTAAGAGTGTTTAATTAAGGGTGTTTGAGAAATAGTTTTCAATTTATGATATTTAAATATTGTATTTTGAGAACACCCTGTTTGTTAGTAGTGTTTAAGAATTGTTGTTCAAAATTATATTAAAATTGTGGTTTAAAAGTATTATAAAAATACGTATTTAAAATACTCATAATGCAAAACATGTCTTTAGTACCATTTTGCTATAAATATTCTTTAAAAATAAAAAAAAATATATAATTATGTGTTTGATATGTATATACATTTTAAGAAAAAGTGTAACTTTTCTAACATGAACAGAAAATAATTGTTTATTTATTTATCTCATTTCACCCTCTTTCTCTTCGTCTCATCTCACTCTTTGCAAGTCTTGAACAATTCACTAAATCCAGGGGCAAAACTATGTACATGGGTGGGGCCCTCCCTACCCCCCCCCCCCCTCTAATTTTTGAAATTTACAAAAATAAGAGTTTGCCTTCCAAATATTTAAATTAGTCCAATAATGCTTTTAAAAAATAATTTGTGTAATAGTTATAGAGACATAACTTTATTTTCCTCAATTTTATTTTATGGCTAAATGTGCTCTTATTTCTTTTAAATATTTGATAAAGTTTGGTACCAACTATGTTTAGATCTATCTTTTTCAACTCATTATGTGATGATTAACAAGTCAATGACTCATTAAAAAATATTGTGACTAAAACTACACATGAAATGTCTTTTTAGTTGTCACACATAATGGGTAAAAACAAGACAACTTCAAATATGTTTGGAGCCTAACTTATTCCTCCAAGTTTTGGATCATTCATGTTTTTGAAAATTTCATTAGTTCAATTGAAATATTTTTTACTTACTTTAGTGTACAATTTGATCATTTGTATTGAAAATGAATTTTTTTAAGAATTTCACTATGAAAATGGTAAAAAATAAATTTTAGTTTATGAAAGATGGCATTGAAATTGCTAAACTCTTTTTTTTTTTTTTTTTTTGTATGTATATATATATAACTCATCAAATAAAAAAGTGTGTGTATATATGTGTGTGGGGATTGTCTTAATAAATATATTAGTGCAGCAACTTGGCCCCCCAAACAAAACTTTCTAGCTCTGTCCCTGACTAAATCAATTCCAACCCAACTAAATCAAAGCCAAATTGCTATTTTTTATTAGTTGAGAAAAAAATTGTATTAATGAATTCCCTTTCAAAATCACAAACACGANAATCACTCCATATGCTTGACATAAGAGTACAACCAGTTACCGACCAAGAATTCTTAATTCTTCTAATAAACTCTTCAACTTCGACCTTCAAATTTGGTATTAACTTCCTTTGAAGAGTCAAATTAGAGGGTAACTTATATTCAGGACCATAATCAGCAACACCTTCCACAAAGCAAATAAAGGATGTTGTTTGAACAACATCAAATGATATGTTATTTACTATAAGAAGCCGGGCAAGCAATTTGTCCACTGCACTCTTATCTTTTTTACCACACATCTTTGAATTGGTAGCATGGCATAGGTCTCTCGATATTGAACACGAAGTGGTTTTACTCTCTTTAGCATTGCTTGAACTTGATGCACTCTAAGTTTTTTATTACTCCCTCCAATTCCTCCAATTACTAGATAAGCTTCTTTTTGAACATCTTCAGGCACATTGGCACAAATATCTATATCATGACCTTTAACTCTAGCTAAGTGAAATTTAATCCTAGAAGCACCCCCAGCAAAATCACGTTGACAAAAGTTACATTTGAAATGGCCATCTAGGTCTTCAACATACCTCCAAAATCGATCTTTTTTTCGAACCATATTTTCCCTTAAAAAAAGAAATAAAGGAAAGAATATGATATTAGAATCAAATATAAATTAATCTGGACAACAATATAAATGAACAAAAATTACTTTATTCTATTTCTTTTAAATATTAAAATATTTAGTTTATATCTCCTTCTATCAATGATACATAGATATAATATATAGGGTAAATACATTCACATACCCTGAGCTTTGGGCTACTGCCAACCAGGTCTAAAACTTTTTAAAACTGACCAATTGGGTCCCTAAGGCCAACTTAGTCCATAAATACTATTAGGCATGTTAATCATTTTTCCTCAACTGTCTTAGGGACTAGGTTGGCTTTAGGGACCAAATTGGTCAATTTTGAAAAGTCTTAGATCAGGTTGGCATTTAGCCCAAACCTCAAGATATGTTAATGGAATTTACCCTAATATATAAAATAGTCAAATCAAATTGCATATATAAACTATTGAAATGAATAATAAAAAGTAAAAAGCTAAAGAGTAATTCTAGTACAATAAACTAAGCCACATCTATCCTACATGGTATAGATTGTGATTGACTATCTATCACTTAGTTGCAAATACATAACAATAACAGGTGATCATATGAAATATAAAATATTAAACCAATTTATCAATAGTATATTCACATAGTCATATATATATATATATATATAGCAGGCCACACTTTACCAAATGGGTTTCCGAATGTAATTACTAATTAGGTAGGAAGCATCTCCATCTCAATCTTAATCATATACATAGTGATAATTGCGGAGATCGAAGAGGGATTAGCTTCCTGCCTTTTTTTGTGTTAAGAAACTAATTGCTCAGGAAAATAAATAGCATGAAAGACATTTCAAACAACACATACTCTAATAGCTTGCAAATGGAGATCAAGTCAATGGACAGCGGCAAGATTTAAGAGAAGAAAAAAAGATCCTGCTAGGTAGATGGAAATTCAGACTTTTCTCACCCACTCATAAATACACCTCACTTAGATCCCACCATTACAAAAATTAAGGCAATTATGTGCTTACAGACTTTTTTCTCAAGAAACTACGGAGACAGAAAAATTCCTTGACTTTTTAACACCTATTCACCTCACTTAGGTCCCACCATAAACAAATGAAACGCAAATTTTGTACTTAAGAGCATTTCACATCAGCTCATGTAAATTTGTGTCTATTTTACACATAAAACCTACTTTTTCTATTTTACACATTCACTTACAAAGATACCCACATCAGTTCATTTATTTTAACATCACTTTTATTTAAATAATACTTTTTTCAATTATTATTTATTTCTCACCAACCCTTTTATACACGCTTTTTATCTCTCTCTCTTTATCACTTTCCATTTTTCTGATCTATTTCTCTCGTCTCCCTCTCATCTCTCCCTTACCCATTTCTTCCTCAGATGGCATTGAAATTGCTAAACTCTTTTTTTTTTTTTTTTTTTGTATGTATATATATATAACTCATCAAATAAAAAAGTGTGTGTATATATGTGTGTGGGGATTGTCTTAATAAATATATTAGTGCAGCAACTTGGCCCCCCAAACAAAACTTTCTAGCTCTGTCCCTGACTAAATCAATTCCAACCCAACTAAATCAAAGCCAAATTGCTATTTTTTATTAGTTGAGAAAAAAATTGTATTAATGAATTCCCTTTCAAAATCACAAACACGAATCCTAATATAAGCACAAACACAAAAGCCACATAAAAAAAGAAAAAAAAAAGATAAGAACATACCATTGAGAAATAGGAATGGCATTGAACCAAAAAAAATAAAAAATGGTGGAGAACAAATCCAAATCATTGAGAGTGAGTTACGATGAGTTGATGAGTTAGTAATAGAGGGGGAGTTGGCATCAACAACGAGGTGAAGGTGTAGGGAGGAGGGAGAGTGGGAGTGATTGAGGGGGGCGATGATGAGGCCGTGAGTATAGCTATGTGGGTCGGTAAGAGTGACGGCTTGAGGAGTTGAAGGTTAAACTCTAGTCACTCTCACCCACACAGCCACACGGTCGTGAGTAAGGTTGTGGCCATGGCCGTGTGGCTGTGTGGGTGAGAGTGACTAGAGATTAAGAGATGGTGGTTGATGGCTCAGATGAGATTGAGAGAATGAGATAGGATTAAGGTTTTCTAAATAAGCTTTTACACACACACACACATATATATATATATTAGGTCTTTTGGTAATTTTACTTTAATGGGTTAGGTCCGGGTAGGTCTTTTGGTAATTTTACTTTAATGGGTTAGGTCCGGGTTCGGGTTCGGGTTTGGGGCGGGTATCATTAAAACCCAAACCCAACCCGAACCAGCTTCAGGATTTATTTTAAAAACTCAAACCCGACTCTACTATTTCGTAAGTCAGATGGAACCTAACCCATTATGGTCAAGTCAGGTGCCCATAGGTCAGGTAACAATTGTCATGCTTAGTTTTTAGTTTTTGAGTAACAATGCTTAAAGGCATTGTTGTAAATACATTATAATTCGTGGGGTTCACTTATGTAAATAGAGAGAGCTAGCATTATAAATTCCTTCCTTTGCCAAAATGTCCGCACAATGATTTCCTATGCGGTGAATATGGTCAATCCGTGCTTCCTCAAAACATTGGAGGAGGGCCCTATAGTCATTAATAATGTTTGAATAAGGGTGAAAAGAGTCAGAACAGGCATTATGGGAATTTATCACATTCACTACAGTTTGAGCATCAATTTCTATCAGGAGCTTCCTAATGTTTAAGTTCTTGGCTAGGACAAGACCATTCCTTAAATCTCATAGCTCTGGTACCATCGAGTAGGTAAAGCTAATGTTTCTGATGAAGCTGCCAATCCACATTCCGTTATGTTCTCTTATCAAACCACCTGTTGAGGCCATACCCGAGTTTCTTCTAGTCAACCCATTTCTTCTAGTCAAACCACCTGTTCACTCACAGTCTTACTACCCATGCCTTTGGTGCGTGCTTGTTTTTTCCGATTTCTTTTGATGCTCATGAGAGTAGGGTTGCGTGTGTATTACAAAGTTGAAATTTTCAAGTCTTTGTGAGTAAATTCCATGATGGGTGACTCAGTTGGCTTGCACGTGCTCCTAGTATTATGATGAGTATTCTGTTTTTGGGCTGAATTAAAACACTCATTAAGAGCATTATTTGGATTTCCTTTCATAGACGGAATCTCATTAAACCTGTTGAGGTCAGCATCAATTTCATTTATTTGAATATCAAATAAATTTTTTGTTGGTACCTAAATAGGGAATAAATCCTCCACCAAATCTGTTAAACCCTCATTAATACATGGATTCCTTGAATTATGAGACTCAACTAGAGGCAGCTGACTCGGCAAAGAAATCTGATTCAAATGAATGACTGGAATCATGTGTAATGTCTCCCTCAACTCACTAACTACTATAACGTGCCTAATGGTTACATTAATTGCTCGGTCCCCTTCAATTTCCTTGATCACCTAAACCATCTCTGGTCCGCCATCCACCGCTTCTTCTCCCATCACTTCCGAGGCCATTCTTGCAGCATGAAATGCTTTCCTTGTCCAAGGTTGCTTATTCTCATAGAATCCTGGCACATAAATAACAGCTTTTTCATGCACCAGGGCTGGAGTTGCCTTCAATGAGAAATTGAATTGCTGGTGTTCTGGAGTCAGTGTGCCTTTGCTCTGTATCCATAGCTTGCAATTCTTACCGCTGTGATTTAAGCACCCGCACCAAAAACAAAAATTTGGTAACCATTCGTATTTGAATTTCACATAGTGTTTTTTCCCATTCTCCAAAGTGATGAGCCTACCACGGCATAGAGGCCGCGATATGTCCAGCTCTACTCTCACTCGCATGAAGTAACCACCCTCTTTGTCAGCTCCTTTCGTCGATTTTTGCACTTCGCCAATTATTTCACAAATATTCTCGGCCACCTCCATTGTCATATAGTGTGCCGAAATATCACGAACTTGCACCTAGAATTTTGTTTTTAAAAAAACCAAATCTCAAACCGGACAATCCGAGTTGTATCTCTGAAGCATCACCAGGTGCTTGTCAAAACTCCATGGTTGATTTTGATGGATTCTGTCAATGTCACCCGAATTATCAAACACAAAAAGGACCCTGTGCTCATTCTGATTACGAATCTTGAAACCCTTCGTTGATTGCCATATTTGTTTGAAAGTTCGGGCCATAGCTTCCATGTTGAGAAAGCGAGGAGTAAGGAATTTAGCCGCCAAAATAAATTCCCCGGAGCGCTGTTCATTTGAGAGAGTATAGCCAGCCTTTTCCTTCTCCGACAAAGAAAAGTTATTCCACTGACTTGCCAACTCTTCCATAGTATGTAAATGATAAGAGAAAGGAGAATCAAAAACCCAAGTATTTACCAAAACCCCAAAAAAAAAAAACCCACAAGCTCTGAAGGTAAACTTGTTATCTTGAGAGAACGCACTCTCCTTCTAAAGAATGGACAAACACTTCTACTACTTAAGCGAAGAGAGAGAACCTCACTTTCTTAGTGACAGAGAGACAGAAAGACCCAACTTTGTCCATTTTGTGGCCAATTTGGCTACTAAAAATATATTCTAATGTAAAAAATTCGATACATATAACTACAAGTCTCATTATAGCACAATTGGTATTTTTCATTGAGGTGTTATAATTTTATATTTGATGCTTGTTACATTAATACAATTTATTCCTTTTGTTATTATATTATATAAATATATATATATATATATATATATATCTAAAAGCTGAGACGTAGAATTTAATGTTGTTGTACTCCTGTTGAGCACCTCATCAACCACGTCATACTTTTTTTTCTTTTTAATTCTTTATGATTTTCTATGTTATTTTATATAAATAATTAAATATAGTTAATGGACAAACCTATTAATGCACTCCATTACTATCAACATGTTACTATTCATTTGTTTTAAATGCATATATTTGACTATTCAACTACCCAAATTGATTTCAACTTTTCATTTTCCACTTTCTAATTTTAAGTAATTGTTAAAATTGAATAATTCATTATCATATTAGTGGATATATGCACATGTTTACTATTCATTACAAACGTTACTATTCATTAGATGCAAATGTTTGACTATATTCAACTATCCAAATTGATTTCAACTTTTCGTTTTCTTCTTTCTAATTTCAAGTGATTGTTAAGATTGAATATTTAAACTTTTCATCTTCCTATTCTTAAAAAAAAAAAATTAAAAAAAAAAAAAAAATCTTCTTCTCTTCTTCCAACATTTCCCTCCATCTTTGCCTCTTTATCTCTCTACTACTCTTTACTTTACGTTAAACTTCTTTCATCATTTCCTCTTTCCTATATTTTAACTCTTTTTTTCTCCATCTTATTTTGTATACATTTGATATCATTTATTCCATTCAATCCATATTTTTTTCCATACAAAAACTGTGAGTACCCCTCTCTCTCTCTCTCTCTCTCTCTCTCTTGCTTGATTTTTGTTCTTTCTTATAACTATAATTTAGGTTGATGGTTTTTTATTTAATTTTTTTGTGTTGTATTTTTTAAAATTTCCCATCAAACATCACTCTTATAACTTTGGTTGAATTTTAAAAATAGAAATTTGAGTTTATATCAAAACAAGATGTTACCATTCACTATTGAATAATTCATTATCATTTTAGTGGATATATGCACATGTTTACTATTCATTACAAACGTTACTATTTATTAGATGCAAATTTTGACTATATTTAACTATCCAAATTGATTTTAACTTTCGTTTTCTTCTTTCTTTTAAAGAAGTTTCAACTTATGTCGTCCGCTCTTGATGATAGCTCTTTATCATCAGACTAATGACACCAATCATTTTGGTATACGGTAGGATTGAACCCCAAATCTCTTGTACAACAATCAGAGACTTACCAGTTGAGCTAACTAGAACCTACTCATTTTCTTCTTTCTAATTTCAAGTGATTGTTAAAATTGAATATTTAAACTTTTCATCTTTCTATTCTATAAAAAACAAAAGCAAAAACTCTTCTTCTCTTCTTCCAACCTTTCCCTTCCCTCTTTGCCTCTTTTCTCCCTCCTACTCTTTACTTTACCGTTAAACTTCTTTCATCATCTATTCTTTCTTGTATTTTAACTTTTTTTCTCTCCATCTTATTTGTATAAATTTAATATCATTTATTCTATTCAATCCATATTTTTTTCCACACGAAAACTGCGAGTATCTTCTCTCCTCTCTCTCTCTCTCTCTCTCTCTCTCTCTCTCTCTCTCTCTCTCTCTCTCTCTCTCTCTCTCTCTCTCTCTCTCTCTCTCTCTATTGCTTGATTTTTGTTCTTTCTTATAGCTCTAATTTAGGTTGATGTTTTTTATTAAATTTTTTGTGTTGTATTTTTTAAATTTCCCATCATAGATCACTCTTATAGCTTTGGTTGAATTTTGATTTGGGTTAATACGTAATTTTTTTTAAATAGAAATTTGAGTTTATATCAAAACAAAATGTACATGGCTATGAATTTGAATGTGCCTACCAATGGACTTCTATTGAACAGATATGTATTCACAATGTTTTTAGCTTCATATACTTCTTTGTTAACGTGAATTTAAGAAAGAGGAAAGAGTAGGCAAAGGATGTATGATCTTTCATAATCCCTATGTCTTGAAGAAAGTGGAGGCCTATTAGTCTCCCTTCTATTGGAATTTTGTACAAAAAGCCTTTTGCTATAAGTTATTTGACTTTTTGTTATTTTGTAATCACTCTATAGTCTATACTATGACAAAAAGTGAATAAAGTTTTTTTTTTTTTATTTGTAGAGTATCAAAAAAGTAAAAAAAATATTCAATATAGTAATTTGTATTGTTGCATCCCATGTGTTTGGTAAAATTTCTTTAGAAATCTTAGGTGTTTTTCTCAAATCTATTTGTTATTTAATTTTAGTCATTTTTATTACAAATAAATAGCATCTCCACCATCAAATTTTTAGTTAATCTAAACTTTCTTGGTAAGCTTTTACTTTGCTTAGTTGATCATCTTTACTAAAAATGCAAAAAAGAAAATAAGATAAAATATAATTTACTTTATAGCATCATTATGCTATTAATGTTTTGTGTATAGATACTCAAGGAACTTTTTCTTTTTGCATTTTATTTTATTTTATATTTCCACTTTATGATATATGATTTATTGATAATGATTTATTGTATAGTTATCTTTATTTACTTTTTCACTTAGTTTCAATTCTGAGGAAGAAAGAGACATGGATCTATATTTCGGAGAAAAATATATCTATAAGAGTTAAATCGCATACATCTGTATAATAATAAACAAAGTATACATAGTTACAACTTGGTCTAATAATTCTCACACTATCAATTTTTTTTTTATAAATAATAAAATTATTGCATTGTGTTATCATACATATATTACTATATATAATACTGACTACAAAAAATATTTGTTAACTACAAAAAATTTTGTTACACTACAAAAACTTCTAATTTAAATATAATTTCAAATAACACATATTGAATTTTAAAAATATACAATCTAATATATTAATTCAATAATTATCCAATAAAAACAATCATATCATATTTTTCCACGCATCGCACAGGTTTGCAGCTAGTTTATAATAAAACAGCGTAACGCACGGGGCATTAACTAGTTATATACTAGATAAATAATGGAACTTTACTTAAATTTCTAGAAACTCTTTAGTGGTTCATTTGTTTTTATTTTTAGTTGTGTCACTATCTACAACCTTGTGTTAATATTGGTTGATATTGTTTTGAATGTTGCAGTTAATATGCTAGTTTGTAACTATTGAGACATTTTTTGGCACAACATGGGCTTGTAAAATTAAAAACACTAATAGACAAATCCCATAAGGTCCAACACCAATTAATGAAGAATTTTCAATCTAACTTTATTTTTTAATATTCCTATATGCTACGTGGACCAGGTCCACTTGTGAAAGGAAGAACCCAACAAAAGGGACAATTTAGGAGATGTGGATTGGAGGGCAAATGAGTCATTTCATACAAATTTTGGGCTCATTCTGATTTTTTTTTTTTTTTTGAAAGGTCTATTGGTAGGCTTGGAAGCGTAGTCAACACATTCGATGGTAATAGAAAACACATGATTGAGATGAATAGATAAGACCCATAAAATAGAAAAGAATTATTGCATGAACTTAGTATATTGAAGTCAATAAGATCTGCTATTTCTGAAATTCTTGACACCAATGACATTACATCTACTTACTAAACTCAATTCTTCATGAACACCAAAAACCCATGAAAAAGGGGATATTGTCACCAGTCCAAATCTCCACTTCAATTCTATCTTGTATTCTAATTCTCCTTTGGAAAGGCAATTGGAGCACGTAGTAGTACTGTAGGTAAATTCATTAGTCAGATTAGCAGTGCAAATGCATGAGCATGACAAGAGATTGCTCAACTTCATGGAGTGGATCAAGTAAGACACAGGTTCCCCGTTAGCTTCAATACACATGTACAAAGATCTGTTTTGCACCTCTTCCACCATTTCCTTTTCCATCATTTCCCACTCCTTATTCAGATTTTCTACTTCAAACGTAAGGAAGTCCATAAGACTAGAATAGAACAACTCTATTAGAGTTTTTTTTTTTGGGAAAAGAACAACTCTAATCAAATCCAATACATAATTAAGTAATCATTCAAATCAATATACTCAAATCGAACAAATTATATGTTTTTTAATCTAAACATTAGGGTTTTCTTAAAATAGAAACTCTAATCATGAAAAAAACAACTCTAATCATATCCCAAAATAGAATACAAAATTAGTTCTCAAATAAACTTTTACTAATTTATAATCTAAACAGCAAAAACATTACATTCCCTAATGAGAACTCTCTAGAATCATCAACAATCACAATTAAATAAAAATCATGACTTAATCAATTGCTCCAATATCCATTTAATGAGAAATTAATTGCTCAAATATCATATGACTCTTAGACATTGTGTTATCCTTTTCTTTTGAAATTAATCAATTTTATTTTTTCATATTTAATATTATAAATTCAAAAATACATTGCATGTCATATCATTAAAATTTTTAAATAGCATGGCACTTTCTACATTGTCAAATTCAAGAATAAAATCTCAACCATGAAATAGATAGGCTCCATTATTAAAATGCCTAAATATAATGATGACAAATTTTTTAATGGTTGTGCACTATTTTTCTCTTAAGTGATATTAGAGACATTACAATCTTTTTTATAATAAAATATTACAAATTTTACTACATAAAGTTTACAAATTGATATGCCACCAATAATAATAAGTAATTCAAACATTGTTGAAATTAATCAATCATATTCATTACCACATCAATTTATAAATATTTTGTAGTCAAAATTTGTAGTAGTTTAGTTATTTTCTTTTTCTCATCTCTAACAATGTCTCAAAATACCATATCAATAGAAACTTAACTCAATTGAAATCTAGGAAGCACCTGCACAGATTCGGTGCTATCATGCCTATTTGTATTGCTACAATTATGCTTACCAATATGCAACTAACCAAACAGAATATATGGCCGAGCAAGATGGCTTTGCTTAAGACTGGAATGCTACCCCCGCTTGAACTCCAGAACTAAACTCAACTCATTGCTCATTCCCGCTTTGACTCCAGAATTTTTTTTCTTTATATAATGGTAAACATATATCAATTTAAGACCAATAGTAGATAATAAAGTGAATACATAACCATTACATGATAAATCAACAAAAGGGAAAAAGCAATCAACATATTTTTTACTTATCAAAAAAAGAAAAGAAATCAACATTTTTTTTTTCAATCAAAAAATCAACTCAAAATACAACTTATCAAAAGTAAATGGTGAATCCAAATGAGAACCATCAACAACTTGTTACCAAAAATTTGTTGTGAAATTTTTGCAAAAATATTGTGCTCATAACACTAATCTTTATATAATAAAAATTTTTAGTTTTAATATTTTTTATATAAAATATTTATGCACATACTTGGAAGTTGTGAAAAAAAATAGGTGGTAGCGGATTGTGAAGTGTATGGTTTATTAACATAAACGTGGGCGCCTTGGGATTGAAGAAAGAGAGAAGAAGGGAGAAACTACTGGCTTTTTTTTCTTTTTTTTTTTTTTTTAAAAAAAAAATTCATTGGGGACGCACATGCAGCCGTGTCCAGGCTACACGTTGTGTCCCCAAGAGTCCAATATTGGTGCGGCAACCAGATTGCTACACCCATGCTTCGTAAATTGAAATTCTAAACAATTTAAGAAAATTATTTTAAAATGTGCTAGATTATCAATGAAGGTTAATTTCTCTTAAGAGTTTGAGATTTTAATTTTTAATCTAATTAAAATAGTATTTTGGAAAAGAGTGTACAATGACTTCCAACAAGTCTTGAGGTAGATAGGACCTCAACCTCGACCTCCTTGTGTTTATTGATTATTTTTCATAAATTATTCTATAACATGCTCACTATTGAAAACGACTATACATACTAACTCTAGAATTAAAACCATAAGCTAGATAGTGAGATAAATTTTTTCCAAACATTGGCACTAACCATCCAAGTTTTAGTCAAGGAATCCAAGGCCATAGCATTTCCAAGCTATGATTGCAAGCAGAATCAAGAGTGCTCATCATCCAACTCTAACTGAGTGTGACAAAACAAAATTATTTAGTGTTATGCAAGGATTCAAAGGACAAAGGCTGAAAGGAAGAAGTTTTGAACAAAATGTAAAAATGGTAATTATATCATATGATGAAAAATGAAATATCAAGAAAAACTACAAAAAGCTCAATTGCAAAAACTATTTTACCAAAACTAGCAAACACCAAGGCTCAGACAACCCAACCAAGAGCTTACATGACTATTTGAAATAATAAGACAAAACCTATACCGTCAGATACTCTCTTGATATACTATCCAATCACATAACCAGCTCTCACTCTTAGATGCACAAATTGCAAGCCAATGCTGAGTGTTCATGAAGCTTGATTAATTTGTCTCAACAAGTAAATTTACAATCAAAATGTTGCAAATAATTTTACCTCCCCAAACTTCTATCACAATTCCAATGCATTATAAATTAACGATATATTAATTTAGGCTAAAATGCAAATTGCACTTTCTAAGTTTCTCTCAAACTCATTTCAGTCATCTAACTTTATTTTCGTTCAATTGAATCATCTAAATTTCAAATTTATTCAATTCAGACATTACGTTCAATTTCATTAAAAAATTTCCACTGTAAAAATATTTTTCTCACATGAAAAAAAAAATCTATAAAATAATAAAATATTTTATAGAATTTTTATGTGAGAATTTAAAAAAAAAAAAAAAAAGTTAATTGCATGCTTAACAACAAATTTTTAACAGAATTGGACAAATGCCTCAATTAAATAAATTTGAAACTTTCAGGACATAATTGAACAAAAGAAAATTAGAGGGCTGAAATTAATTTCAACTAAATGTAGAGAATGCAATTTGTATTCACTAACATAAGTATTTCCATTAATTACATTAACAAATATTCTAAAATTTAAAATAATTTCATTTACCAAACCTTAACCATGGTTTGGTGATAAAGAACAACATTTAACAAAAAAAAAAAAATTATTCACTAATCATGATTAGGGTTTGATCAAGGGAATCTTATCAAATTAGCAAACCAACATTTATCCTAAAGCTTTTTTTTTTCTTCTATATGCCATTTAAAAAAATATATATATATTGTAGTTCAACCTATAGCCGCGATTGAAACCTGCAGCTACAAAGAACACTATAGCCACGTTTTTCAAAAACGCAACTTTAGATGTTCCTATAGCTGCGTTTACCAAAAGCTGCTATAGGACATCTTTTTTAAAAAAAAAAAAAAAGAAAAAAAATTCAATTCAACTAGGCCTATAGGTACGTTTTTCAAATGCGGCCATAGGCCCTGCCCAATAAAGTGCCATTGCAAACATGATAAACGCAGCTAGAGGTGTATTATTTTAGCCACATTTATAACAAACGCAGCTACAGAGCTCCAATAGTTACGTTTTTATAAACGCGGCTATAGCTCGCATTTTTTGTAGTAATTGTACAAGCAAGTAATTAAACAACATGAAGAGAAAAAATGGTGCAACGTTAACTGTTCGAGATTATTCATTTCAAATTAAATCAAAGAAAATAAAAGTATTCATTTGGTTTCTCTGTTTTCTCCCTCTTATATATGGGAACTAGGTACAATTATTTACAATTTGTGCAACAATGGCTTTTAACTTTAAAAACTGAATGAGTAATCGCAACTCTGAACTGAACTTCACAATACAGGCTTTAGTATTTTTAATGCATTTGGCTTTCATTATAATCGGTATGATTATGGTTTGTGTTTGACATATCAAAATGTTTATAAAAGAGTTGAATTATTGGCCAAACTTAAATAGACGAAAGTTTTGCAATTGTTAATGGAGGAAACATCAAACGTGGTAGCTGTTCAGAGGATGAGTTCAATCAATTCCAATACTTTAACAATACATTAATATTGAAGAAAATAGTATATCTTTTAAAATATCTAAAGAAAGCAAGAATCATGTCATTGTCCAAAAACGACTCAAAACTCTACAAAATTAGTAAGATTAGTGAAACCATTAAACATGGAACAAATTTTATACCACGTTCATGAAATAATAATTACCCTATGCACTTTTCAACTTTAATGATGAATCGGCATAAAACTTCATAAATTGTCACAAAACAGGTAATACATGCAAAAAAAAAAAAAAAAGTGCCAATAATGATAAACTCTAGTGAAGTTTAATGTTCTATTAATAAGTAAAACTAATGAATATAAACTGCCTACATTAGTATCTATTTATATCTCTTGCGTATAACTTGCATCTTTATAAGATTTATTCTATAGAGATATATATATATATATATATTATTAGTAATGTGATATAATGGTTGTACTGATAAATATATCACTAACCTGTTATTAATTAATTTCCTCCAATATTTTAATAAATTTTTATAAAATTGTAAATCATTTTAGATGAAAATAATTATAATCTTTAGCATTCTATTTGATAGATAAATTCGGAAAAAAAAATAAATAAATAAAGTGATGTAGTGATTTAGTCATACTATATGTATTTACAAATTTGAAAATTGCATGATATAGTAACTAATGATATAGATAAGCATGATTCAGGCTACCTACTCATGAATGCAAATATCATTTTGATAAAATAGAAATGCAAAAATCCATCAATTAATATTTAAATTCTTGATTGTGTGTTATTGAATTGATTATTTTCTTTCGTTGGACTTTGTTTCAATTTTTGCAAAAGCAACTAAATTTGAGCAAGAATACAATATTTTTAAATCAATTGTTTCTCATATAAATGTTAGAAAAATGTCATCAAAATTTCATTATACTTAAATAATTAACGCACCACTTAAAATAATAAATATGAGGAAGCATGTCACATTCTTGACCAATCAATCAATCAATCATAATCAATCAATAATATAATAATAATATAATAATAGTTTCTGTGGGGGAAAAAGGGCCCAGCCCAACATAATGGGCGAAGGCCATAGGAGGGCTATTTGGCAACCGAGAAGAGGAAGATGGAAAAGGCAGAGCCCGGCTGGAAGTGGGACCCTCAGGAGGAAGAGTTATCACAATCCGAAGAGGATATTTCCTGTCCGAAGAGGTTGTAATCCTCTGACGCGATATCATAGATCAATTGAATGTGTGAAAGGCCAGAATGACCTTCCGAGGACTCCACCTAATCAAGATAAACTCTGAGCATGCTATGGAACGATAAGGATGGAGAAATATCTAAGGGAAAAGCTGTTGCCACCATATTTAATGCACTGCAACAACTTTTCTGACCGCATTTATGTAGAGAAGACCCCTGAACAGTGCATCCCAACCTACCGCCACTCACGCAGAGCTAAAAGAAGATGCCTGACGTGACATGTACTTCAACAAACTCATGGATGAGGACACGTGGACGATGGAGATGAGGACAAGAGTGACTATATAAAGGAAGGAAGCTCCTAACCAGAGGGGGCATGAGAACTTGATTGTAACCCTAAGACTTTTAGTTCATCAGAAAAACAAATAGTATAGCTCTTCGGATTATCAAAGTTTACGTGCAATTAATGTTAGCTTGTGTTTGAAAGCTGTGATCCATTGTTATCAATCCCATACTTAACCTAACTCTTTCACCATACTCTACAAATTAATTGTCTTTGGGTTTGGGCCAAATACGAACCCTACAGTTTCTTTTATAAAATTATAAAAATAATCAAATAAATTCCTTTAATATAAATTATTAATACACAACTATAGATAATTAATAATATCATTTACTTCATTGGCTAATTAATTCAATAAACTTAATACTTTGATATAAAGCAAAATTTGTTGATATGGAAGCCTAAATAAAGAAAATCTCAAAGAATGCCCCACATAGCAAACTGTCATGCTCTCCCACATTAAATCTCTACTTTATATCATATTGATGGATTGATTCTCTATTTATATAACATCTATGATCAATCTCTATGAATTGTTATATGAATATATTTATACACATGGGACTTAAACTATACACAGGAGGGTCTNCTGGTGGTGCCTGGGTCTTGCGCGTGCCTCCCTTTCATGTATGTCCAAAATCTGTCTGCTACTCATGCGTTCACCGTGGTCTGAAGGCTTGCCAGCATAGTCTATCGTCCTTCTTTGACCTTTTATGTGGTTTGCTTTATGATTTCCCACTCCCCTTAGGGGCTGGGCTTTATTTGATACTGGGCTTTATATTTCTTTCAGCCTATTCTTTGATTGCCATCATGTCCTGCCATATCACTCTATTATTCCTATTGTAATGATTCAATCCAGCTGGGCCTCTTTAGGCCTGCCGTTTATTATTTCTCTAGTGGCTTAATATGGCCATGAGTTTTCTTACTTATGGGCTTCTATATCCCTTTTATTTTTCTCTTGGGCATCTTTGGCCCATTTGCTTTTCTTAGGCTTTCTCGGCCTTTTTCTTAACTCTGTGTTTCCATGGGTTTTTACTAATTTCATTGGGCTTTCTCGGCCCAATTACCTTATATTCATCATTGGAATTCGTGGGCTTGCCATCAACCTCTTACTCTCTTTGCTTGCATTGCTTTAGGCCTATCGTGGTCCATTCTCACTTTTCTACATCATACACTGCCCATGGGTTTGCTATTTGCTATTTCTCCATTTCTGGGCTCCTTTGAGCCCCTTTGCTTCCTTAAGACCCATTTATTTATTTTATAGACTTGTGATCCATTATTCCTGCAGCTTGGGTTTAATGGTTCTTTTTTTTTATCTTTTTGCCAACTTCTTTTCTGCCTATGTTGCTAGGCATCTTTCTCATTTGTCTTCCAAAATGACCATCAAACAATGATGAAGTAGAAAAATTATCTCTAGCTCGTCCATAGTGGTCGTCCAAGAGCTAAGGGTCAGAGGTCGTACACAGGGAAAATTCCCATGGACGATCGTGTAACACTTAGAAATTTCTCCATAAGAGATTTTACTCACATATGTTGAAGATTCAGACCACACGGTGCTTTGAAATGAGAATAAAGCCCTTCTTTATCGCCGCAACTTCCTCACAAACACCTAACTTCCAACAATAGTTGTAGTGAATAAGATTAGAGGCTATAACTCCTATAACCGTTGTGGAAGTTATGTCTGAACTTACTAATTCTCACAAATTTTAGGGAAGTTACCAAGCGAATAACCACTCCAAGGCCCTCTATATAAGGACTCACCTACATCAAATTAAAGTAAGTTTTTCTAAAATTGACTCCTTAAAAGTTGGAACTCTATTTTTCAGAGAGAGACTAATTTAATCATCGGAAGGCACTTGGCCAGTCCACCCTGGTCACCTTTTGATAAATGTGTTCTTCCTTTCAGGTTTTCCAAGCAAATCATTGTTTCATTGAAACTCGGAACATTCAGCCTACTAATTATGTGCAGTATCAATATATATATATATATATAACTTGTAACTTAAAAAAAAAAAAAATCTAATAGGGGTATGAGAGTAAATTTATATAAACTACATTTTCTATCATTTTATTTTTCTTTTCAACAAAATAAAAGAGTTTTCTATTCCTCTAATTTTCTACCTCCCAAAACAAACACCATGAAAAAATTCTCTATTTTCTATTTTTCCACTTTTTCATCCCTTCAACCAAACAAACCCTAAAGTGTATTTGTGTGTTGTAGTTTCTTGTTTAGAGCTTATAAAATTTGACTCCCATGTTTTGAGCTTATAACTCCAACCCACTACCCCTTATATTCTTCCTTTGTTTACTTTGTGTGGGTTTGGTCCACGTAGTGAGAGGAAGAAGTAGTACTCTAATTAAGTGTACGTTAGAGAACAACTTATTTAGCTGAAATTAAAAACTTTTTGCTGAAAGTATTTTAAATAAAGGTAAATTTAGTTGAATAATACTGTGAGATCTATAAATAGTACCAAAAAGTACAATGAGATTTATAAATGGTAACAAAAATAAGCTAAAATTTTTAGCTTGTCCCAAACGCACACTAAGTCTTGACCTAACTTATTATTGTTGCTAATTTTTGTGGGCCATGATTAGCCGACTTCATTTATTTTGGCATTTGAGATTCTGCTGCCAATGTTTTTTTATTTATTTTTTTTAGAGAATTTTAATCTTCAATTTGACAAGAGCTCTTTTTGTTTTTTTACAAGGGACAAGAGCTCTTTATTATTAGATAAGATACTAATTAATTTTTGGTATAGGTGAAGATCGAATCCCAAATATTTTATTTAAATAAAAGACTTTATTAATTAAGTAAACTAGACCTTACTTCTAAAGCCTATGTAAATGGGCATTGGCGCTGGTTTCGTGGCATTGTTAATGGCCCTTTTGGGTTGACTTCGTGGGCCTAGTTTAAATTGACTGTTAGGCCCAAATTTATGGTCTGTTGATTTATTTATTTATTTGTATGAGCTATTGACTTGAATAGTGAGCTTTGCGGTTTGGGTGAGCTGCATGGTTAGCTTCTTGGGCTGAATTTCATGGATCACATAAACAAACTATGCGCCTTTTGTTGTTATGCCGAAAGTGTCCTCACCAATCTTCAACCAATCGGAACCCAATTCAATTTTTTTTTGAGAGGCCAACCAACTAATGTCTGTCTTTCTCTGTGTTATTTATTTATTTTTTTAATAGAAATTAATCTTTACTGTATATCTATTTTTAGAATAATAAAAATTAATTTGCTTTTCAGGTGAGGACTCTATTTCTATTTCAATTAGAAAAAGAAAATTTGCAAAACAATTATACAAATACAAATCATCTGTATCATTTTTTATGTACAACTCTATATTCCATTAATCACAACTTGTTATATATCGATTTTTTTTTTCATTATACAATTCAAGTGGGATTGGGATTTATCTCACTGGCTATATATATAGAATGGAAAGCTAACATAAAGCCCCATACCATTGATTCTCAAAATATTTGATAGAATAGCCTTTCAATTCAACGTTAAGTTTCTTACCTTCTAGTTCTAGACTCACTACAAGAAATTTGGTAATTTTCAACGGTCAAAAAAAGTATTTTCAACTATTAAAAATAACTGTCAAGATTTGTCAAGAATACTTTTCTACGGCCTATGCAACCATTGAAAAAAATGTTACATTTATCGACGGTTAATAAACATCGAAGTAATATTGCTTATTACTTTTATCCACATGCATTTAGCCATTGATAAACGGTATCTTGAGATTAGTTTCAACAGTTTGTAAATGTTGAAATAAGTTTAAAAAAAAAAACAAAATAAATAAATTTGGATGCACTTTTTCACATTGATCAAAATTTAATAAATTGATGCAAAATACAAACACATACACAATTGCATTAATACCATCAATATAATTTCTCAAATGATTTTCACAACATGTTCTAATATATTTTTCTGAATGCTTTTACAACATGTACAGCTAAAAACTTTTTAAGTTGCAAATCTAGCCGAGAGGGTTCCCCCAAACAAAAGTTAAAGTAACACAATAACATCCAAAATGACAAAGAAGAAATGTCAAAACAGATTTTATCTGTATAAGCGTGGGCCAGTGATCCTAAGCCAAACATTTGAGATTGCAATTACTTGTCTTAACAAAGTTTGCAGTTTCCCAATTTTCAAGAATCCAACTTTATCCTTTTACCATCAAATAAGACCTTGAGCTTCTCATCACAGTAGATCTCTATCTCTGTAAGATTTTGCAGGCAATAAGCGCAAATATTTCATCAAAACATTAATTAACCAAAATTCAAATCAACAAAAGATGAAGGAACTAAGGTCTACCTTGTTAGAAATGAGATAAATAAAGCAATAATAAAGCAATAACAACTACGTTAAGTATTACCAAAGAAATGGAGTTTTATATATGAATGTGATTCCTTCATATATCAATAAAATAACAACTTTATTCACATTATCTCAATGTGGACTAGATTGCCTCTATTCACTTCCATTAACAAGTCCCAACACTTCTCTTCCCTTACATGACACATGTAAACATTGAATTTACCCCAAAAACTTAAAATACTAAATGGCTAAAAAAAATTTAAAAAAGCAATGTAAACTCTAGCATGCATTCTTTGTAGACAAGACATTTCAAAGTGCTGAAAATTGCAACTATACGCTCTTTTTTTGATACAATATAAAAATTCTACTCTAATATAATCTAAGTGAATATGTGTGTGAAGGTTTCTCCTGAAAACTTGAACCTTGACCCTTTCCCCCCACACCCCACAAGCACTTATACTTGTGGAGTAACTATCGACTAAGGGTATGCGGTGGTTGCAAGTATGCACTCTTAGTAGAACAGAAGTGGTTCTAGGCCAACTTAAGAAACTCCTTTGGAATTCGAAATATGTTTGGGTTCCTGTAATGGTGTCCAAACTCTTTCCATGCACTTATCTACTACACATAAATTAATCCCATCCTTATGTAGTTAACCAACAAGCTACACCATTGCATAGTTGAGTTGGACCAATCTATTTACAATTCTAATGTCATCATCAAATTCAATAGCAAATGAATAAATTTATGAATGCTAAATGATTAACAATCTAACCTAATTGGTAAAGTTAGGAAGAACTATCAGATTGAGCTAGCTCAAATGGAGCCATGGTTTTTGAGTACTTGTGCTAGCAAGCTCTCAACCCGATTAACAAGACTCAATTTCAAGTTTAAACTAGCATTTCCATTGGTCAAGAAAGTCAACTTCAATGGCAGTAAATAACAATTCAGCCATTTTTGGGATAAGTAAGAGTAATTACATTAATAAACAAATTAGGTTCCTATACTCGGACAATACAAACAATGCACTAATATATTAGGTTCCTATACTCGGGCAATTCAAACAAGAAACAAGGACCATAATAACAACAATGCACTAATATATTATCACAGCCACCACAACACAAGTTACAGATCCACATATAGCAAAATTACAAACACAAATTATAACTACAAATCAAAAAAACATTTTCAGATTTAGCAAAAGACCCAATACGCCAAAACACAAATATATAGATACTACATACCCTTTGGATTTTCTTGCCATTGACAAGTAGGGATGGCATGGGTAGGGTATGGATCGGGTATACCCATACCCGACCCGAAAAGTTTACCCATGGATACCCGATTATCAATACCCATTAATATCCATACCCGAATCTTACCCAAATATATTATCCATGGATATTCATACCCTACCTGAAACCCGAAACCCATTTATTTATTTATAATTCAAAACATTTTAACATAAAAACTAACCAATCTTAAAAAAGAAAAAACTAATCAATAAAAAAATTTTATGGATTAGTTTGTATCTGCTTCTTCTTTTTTTTTTTTTTTTTTTTTGAGATAGAGATAGAAATTTTATTGGATAAAAAATAAAATAAAATAAAATAAAGAAGCAACATTTTCCCCTGCCTCTTCATTTGTTTGTCAAGCAAATGGCAACTCCTAAAATAAAGTCACTTTCAGGCTTTTCAGTGTAAAATATTTCCATTGGATGAAGCCTCCCTGGAACATTCATAAGTGGTGCATCAAAATAACTCTGAAAATTTTTAGCCTCAAAAGTAGCACTCATTACAACTAGCTTCAGATTAGGTCTATTTGTCAACACTTACTTTAGAAGTCCAAACAGAATATCAGTTGCCAATGTTCTTTCGTGAGCCTCATCAAGAATTAGATACAAAATTTTAAAAAGTAAAATAAAATAAAGAAGCAACATTTTCCTCTGCCTCTTCAGTTGTTTGTCAGCAAATTCCAACTCCTAAAATAAATCACAAAATACTACTATTTCCATGGTAGTGAAGATCAACATGCAACATTGCATTCCCATCATGAACTCTAACAGTGCAGGACCTGTCAAAACAAACATAAATAATATTAAAAATCTAATGTAGTGATTCATTAGATTTTTATGGTAAATATAAGATAACACTACATCTCGTTACTTAACTATATTATGATTAGAACACTACTCATAGCATGAACTACTGACAACCAGCACTTCTTAAGATGAAAAAACAAATTACTGAAGACAAGCAACATCCATTGAAAGTAAGAGGCTATTCAATACCTTCTATAAATTACCAACATTGATTCTATCTATTTAATCTCCATTTTTTCACAGAAAAACTTGATACAAACGACACAATAATCCTATTTCAACAATACAACAATATAAGACATTTATTTTTGCCTTTACAGATCTCATGACTTGTGCATGACAACAAACATGCGGAAGTCAAGCCACAACAAGGCAGCACCAATCTCCCTGCTCCCCTGGCAGCAGGTGACAGTAAGTCACACAAAGTCTGAGATATTTGATACCTAATAAGATACACAATAAAGTTTAGAGAATTTTTCCTAAAAGAAAAAAAGAAAATGGATGAATGATAAAAGCAAATTGATAACCCTTTTCACTTAAGAATAGGAAACTGTGCTCCATAAATAGTGAATAGTTAAGTTTCTCATGTACCATACAAGGCATATATTGATTGTTAGACAACAATCATACATCGATGCAACCCTCTGATTTGTGCAAACTACCAAGACAAACGTGAGCCTATTGTACAAAACCAACAAAATAATACAGTGGACAACCAACAACAAGCTCATTTTTAGTTTGTTCCATGTTTAAAGTATGTATATCAGTGTCGTGGAGCTTATCTATGCAGTTTTCAAGTAAACAGGTAAGCAGTGCATTCTTTAGAAAGTATATAAATCAGACTATCAGAAGTACAAAACTTATAAATTTCTAACAAAGAATTTAAGAAATACCATTGTCTCAAATAAAAAGGGAATGCCATTCCAAACATAGACCAAAATCAAGGATAATCAAGGATAATAATACCTATCCATTAGTCTGAAAGCTCCATGGCATGACTTTCCTCTAGTTCATCTTCTTCATAATCATCAAGAACGTTTTGAATGGTAGCATCTTTTAGTACACCTTTAAGTTCGCTCCATAACCAACTTTGCCCACACATCAATGCTTCTAAGGTATCATGATGAAGATGGCTATGGTGTGGACTCAACAATCTCCCGCTAGTGCTAAAAGCCGACTTTAAGGCAACTGTTGTCATAGGAATAGCCAAAATATCCCTTGCAATGCGTTGCAAGGTAGGATACTTACTAGCATTACGCTTTCACCAACCCAAAACATCAAATTGTTCAGTTCTAGGTGCCACTTTCTCACTAGTATAAAGTTCAAACTCTGATATAATATCCCTACTCCTTTGGCCTATGTTAGTAGTCGCATTACTAACAAACAAATCATAGTCCCTCATTGTATCATCATGTTCAGGTGCAGTAGTTGATGTAGATGTAGAAGATGAAGCTTGAGAATAAATGACTCCTCTATCAATGTTTTCTAAGTCATACTCCGCAAACAACTCAAAAAGAAGGTTCTTAACCTTGTCAATTTCTTCGTTATCATTATTACCGTACATTTTATTAAAATAAAATGTCAATAACATCAATTTATATCTTGGATCTAAAACAATAGCCAAACTCATGATATCATGAACATCACTCCAATATTTATCAAACTTAGCTAACATCTTTGCTACCATTTTCTTAACCAACTCATCTTCACTTGAAAGCCACTGATTTAATTCCAACTTCAACTGGAAGACTGAAGGAAAATAATGATTAGCTGTAAAGTAGGCAGTACTAGAAAGCAACTCAGTAACTTTATGAAAGTAACCCAACTTCTCACAAACAATTTGTGCTATCTCCCAATCCCTATTAGTTGGAGCAGATTGATACTGAGGCTCACAACATAGTGAACGGGGAAAAACATCTTTATAAATCAAGGCAGTTGAAAGCATCAAATATGTAGAGTTCCAACGAGTTCTACAATCAAGTACCAATTCCTTAGTACTTGCAATATGTGATTGGCGAGACATTTTTTCAAAAATTTCTATTCTTTTTGGTGATTGTGTCCAAAAATATACACTACTTTGAATTTTCTCAATACCATCACCAATTACATTCAAACCCTCTTGAACAACCAAATTCAAAATATATGCTGCCCAACGCACATGCAACAATTTTCCACCTAAAATAAGTGAACTAGCTTGAAGCTTATCCGAAACAAGTTTCATCATGCCATCATTGTTGCTAGCATTATCTACAGTTATGGCAGATAACTTCAAATCATTGTTCCAATCAGAAAGACACTCCAAAAGGATTTTAGAAAGAGAATACTTATCATGTGGAGATGGCATACGAATAAACCTAAAAAAAATAAACATAAATATGATTAACTAAAGAAAGTATAAAGTTAATAAGCTTGCCTAAGAATCTAAAAACTAGTACAACAAAATGACTCAAAGAAAAATAATACCTTATAACTCGGCTTTCCATAGTCCAAGAGTCATTTATGTAATGCGCTGTGATTACCATGAATGACCTTTTACTATTGTTTGCAGTCCACTTGTCCGTTGTGATTGCAACTTTACTTGCATTCTTGTCAATTTCTACCATAGTCTTCTGCTTCTTTTCATTATAAATTTTTTTGATATCTCGCTTCAATGTGTTTCTTCCTACTATCTTAAAATTTGACCGAAGACCACCAACAAAATCCCGAAACCCAACATGATCAACAATTGCAAGAGGGTACTCATGTAAAATGATCATTCGGGCAAGGTCCCTCCTCGAAGCCTTCTGATCCTCTTCATTAAAAACACTAGGGCTTGAGATCCCTTTACTTCTTGCCCTATTGTGTTGTTTGATAAGAACTTGCTTCCTAATATCCGTTCCTTCCCCCGGAAGTGCTTCCTTCGGAGCACTTGGACAACTTTTTGCAATGTGCAGTTTTAAATGAGTCATCCTTGGTGTACTTGCTCCAACCATAAGTCTTCCACAGTAGTTGCATTGAGCCTTAACTTTCCCATCAATATTCTTCTTCTTAAAATGATTCCATACGTCTGAAGTTGTTCTTCTTTTAGTGCCTTGTTGTTGTGGATTCTCAACCGGAATGGACTCAACTTCCTCTCCAAACAACGATTGTGATTCTGATGTCGTGCTAGTTGGGGGCCTTGGGGCTGGGGTTGAGGCAGAGGATGTGGTAGACATGTAGGCAATTGCAAAGAGAGAGGGAGAAAGATTAATTGTTCAGCCATTATAGTGGTCCAATTTGATTTCTTTTCAAATGTGTACAGAGTACAGACTAATTGTTCAGCCATTAAAAGAATACATCAAAAAAAAAAAAAACAAAAAGAGAAAATGAAACACTCTAATTCAATTTCAATTTTGAATGGTAGCCACAACAAGTCGAAGTTAAACAAGAAATTGAGAACGCTTGAAGAATTTGATTTCTTAAACAACAAGTCGTAGGGTAGGCAGTACCACAAAAACTGCATAATAGTATGAAAGTGGTCTAATTTGATTTCTTTTCAAATGTGTACAGAGTACAACTAATTGTTCAGCCATTAAACAAGAAATTGAGAACGCTTGAAGAATTAACAAGCCTTACATGCTCCGTTTGTGAAAAAAACTTAGACAAATTCACTCCTCTCTATAAATAGACATATCCCCACATAGAATCAAACACCTTAATGCAGTAAAAAACCAAATCTAACACATACCCAGTTGATAAAATTCAATCAAAAACCAAAATTGACATATACTCAGCTGAATTCAAACTCTAATATCAAAATCTAACACACACCCATATGATAAATTCAACAAGACAACACAAGCAAACAACATGCAAAGAACAAAAAACTCACTAGTTGACAAATTCAGTCTAGAAAAGGAAACAAAAGCTAATTATCAACAGAATCCTCCCAAAACGTCAAACCCAGATACCCACAGAAAAGAATATTCTTTTGAAGCCAAACTAGCAAAAGAGGGAAAAAGAATGAATCATTTACCTGAGGAAAGAGAGCGGTAGGAAGACCCAGTTGATTTGTCGAGAACGAGGAACGAGAATGAAGCAAAAAATCGATGCCAAAACCAATAACTGTGTGTATATGTGAGAGACAAAACCTTCCCAAAATGTCAACCCCAGAAACCAATAGTGCAAAAGCAGGGAGGAGGGATAGAGAGAGTGACGGTGAGGAAAGGCGGAGACTAGAGCTCTGAGAGAGAGAGAGTGACAGTGAGGACTGAGGACTGAAGAGAGGCAGAGAGAGTGTGACTGTGTGAGTGACGGTGAGAGTCTGAGAGAGGTTTAGGGGTTTTTTTTTTTGGGGGGTTGGGTTTGGATAATATCCATATCCTACCCGAAAAATTCAGGTAATATCCATACCTTACCCGATTAGGCTCTACCCATGAAGAACCAGGTATTACTTGAAATATTTGGATCGGGTAGGGTTGGATATCCATTACCCAATGGGTATGGCCATCCCTATTGACAAGGCACTTGGGTCTACTTGCCCTCTTCTTAGTGGTCTGATACACCAACTTCCCACCTTAAAAATCCACACAAAAACACAGCCCCATATCAAGTATACAAACTCAAACCTCAAAAATCCCCAAACAAACACAAACCTATATAAAAAAAAAAAAAAAACTAAAACACCATTTTTAGAACAAAAACAACAACCCAATATAAAAATTTGAGATTTTTAAGTAAAGTTCAATGGTTTTTACTAGGGGTCTTGACGAACCCTAATAAGTGCACTACAAACTAATAAGTTCATTTTTCACCTTGATGATGTTTCCACCCTTAGTTTTTGTAATGAATAAGTGATATTATTGAACAACAAATCAAACTAGAAATATAAACAACAATTCTTAGTAGGGGAAACCTGAGAGACTCCAACAGCACAGGGTCAGAAGTCATACACCAATCCTTAACCTGTTCTAGCACTCAAAACAGAGAAAGAAATGTTCCACTTACTACATAAAACCATATAACAATGTGAATTGGTCACTGCTTTGTAACTACCTACACACAACCTCACATAATCTTTGATCTGTTGCATTAAAGCCTCCTCTAACAAGATTCTTCCATTAACCACTGTAGCATTTTGCTGAATCCAAACATGATACATTGATGCAGCCAAAACTAGTTTACAAAGAGAGGATTTGAACCCTCTTTTCTGCAGATTAGTTAAGGGGAATTATTAAGAACTTCAGCCCAGGTGAATGTATCTTGGTTCACACCACACAAATGCAGTAGCTAAGACCAAATTCTACATGCAAATGAACATTCAAAAAACAAATGGTCACGGCTCTCCAACATATATCTGCAATACACATAGCATATCTCCATCATAACCCTTTTTGACAAGCCTTTCCATGTTGAAAATCTGATTATGTCTAGTGATATGCAAATCTACTTCAGATGGAGTGTAAAGTGACAATGCAATAAAGTGGTGCCTCATATGCATAAATCCACTTGATACAAACAGAGTGAATTAATTGGTTAGTATTATTGTCACTAATAGCCCTTTTAAAATTATGGGTGATTGAATATGCTATTACATCAAAAAAGGCATGCTTAGTGTCCACTGCAAAAGAATTTATTCTAAAACCATATGCAAGACAATAATAATTCATAGTGGTGAGGTCACAGCTACCCAGATTCATCACAAATTTGGTCAAAAATAAAAAACTAACAAATTAAAAATTAGAACCAAATTAAGCATGAAGCTCAGTGTAGATACTCAATTTTGCACCAAAAATTTAATCTTGGAAGATGGCTAGAATGACCATTCATATACCTGAAAAAATCATAGTTGCATTAATTCATTCATTGCATATCATAAAAATGATCTTGAGATTATAATGGCCGCGATGGTATGCCTGATTCCCAAATCAAACCCTCGGATTGAAAGATATCACGAGATCAAGTTTTCATGGTCTACATGCATTGATTGCGGTGAAACCGATCACGTGTGATTAATTGAAATTAATTTTGGTTGGTTAGTGATTAAAATTAATTAAATGAATTTTTGTGATTGGTTAAGTATTTTTCTTAAAATGAGATTTGCTGCATGGGATTAAAACAAATAAGCTAATCATATATAAAGACGGTAGATAATTAGGCTTTTGGGATAATTATATTCAAAATAATTATTTTAAAAGTCCTAATTATCACTTTGGAATGAAGTTTATCATGAAAATAATTCTTAAATTTGTTCAAATATAGTTTTAGAGTTGGAAAACACTTCAAAAACGTGCTAATCAAGTAGCAGATTTCAAATTCATGTTCCAAGGCACTTTTGGCATAATAGAACTCAAAATTAAGACTAGGCTATTTCTGACATGTAGAGAATTGAATTTCCCTTCATCTGTCAAAATTTCAGCTTAATCTAAAATTTGAGTAAAAAAATATGATTAAAATACTAAAACTTGTTTTGATCTAAAAAATCAGCTTACTCTTATCCAAATCTCCTTTTTTTTAGGATTTTCCCCATAAGTTTTTTGCTTATTTTCTAAGCAACTAATACCTCTATAAATAAGGGGGGCCTCCAACATTCAGGATTTTTTTTTTACCCTTTTTTTTCAGGCATTTTTCTGACCCTTTTTTTTTTTTTTTTTAAACTTCTCTCTTTCCTTACGTTAGAAGCCTTGCTTTAGGAACTTCTTTTTTGTTAAGAGGCTTCACTTAAATCCTTAAAAAGAAATTGTTTCTCTTTGAGGAACTCTTTCCTTAAGGATTAAGTTCATGCAGGTATAAATCTAACTTTGTTTCCATAACATACTTTCATATATGTTTTAGTTTCCATGAACATGATGTTTTCTTTTGTGTTTAAATAATCATGTTTCTCGTATGTCATCAATGTTCTCTTTTGCTTTCAAAAGTTTTCACATGATTAATTGATGAAATGTCTAGATCTAGGTTGAATCTTGGCTTAGAATTTTAGATTTGCAATTTTTCTTTGTGTTTTTTGAAAAAATTAAAATCAAATTTGCAAGTTTTCTTCATTTTTTATTATTATTAAGAGTCAGATTTGTATTTTTTTTTCCCTCTTTGTTTCTTTTTCAAAGTAAAACCAGATCTGAATTTATTTCGTAAAGTTTGATCTAAATTTTATTAATAAAATCTGATCTGCATTTTTTTCAAATAAAAATCTGCTCCGTTTTTAATAAAATCTGATCTGCATTTTTCAAATAAAAATCTGCTCTGTTTTTAATATAAAAAAAACTGATGTGCATTTTTCCAAATAAAAATCTGATCTGTTCTTAATAAAAAATCTGATCTGCATTTTTCACATAAAAATCTGGTCTGTTTTTAATAAAAAATCTGATCTGCATTTTTTCAAATAAAAATCTGGTCTGTTTTTATAAAAAAAAATCTGATCTGCATTTTTCCAAATAAAAATCTGGCTGTTTTAAAAAAAAAAAATCTGATCTGCATTTTTTCAAATAAAAATCTGGTCTATTTTTAATAAAAAATCTGTATCTGCATTTTTAAAAAATGAAAATCTGACTGTTTTTTTTAATCAAAATCAGATCTGCATCTTTCATAAAAAATTTGTGTTTTCAAAATAAAAATCTTTTTTTTCCCACATTAAAAAATCCCAATCAGATCTGAATTTTTATTTAAAATCATTCTTTTTTTTTCTTTATGGAAACTCAAAATTAAATTTTTCATTAACTATTCTCATCAAAATTTTTCACACAAAATAAAAGCAGATCTAAGGTTCTTGAATAAAAGTTTAACCCTAGATTAGGATTTGACATAGCATCTGTTGCATAACACTTCATACTTTGAATATGGGTATTTAATAGTCATTTAGAGTCTAGAAGACAGACTTCCTCTGGACGGAATAAGTACCTAACACCTTCCTATTCCGTAACCCAGCCCCCCAACTTAGGTTTTTGGATAGTAGACTGTGTTTTATCTTTTGTTTTGGTAGATTTAATGGGATCAAAACTTTGTAATTTTTACATAGATTGTATTAGGACAAAGCCTTGTAAAGTTATTCTACCAAGATGTAATTGTATGATCAATTAAGAATGTGAGGTATTTTTGGATATGTAATTGTATTTTATTTTATTTTCCTTATTTTTGTATAAAAAGTAAGTGGCGACTCCACACAAATACCCAAAAGAGAGGTGCCCTAAGCACCCAAATCTCTTTTTGAGAGCACCCCTCAAAGAAGCATCTCTCACACTCAGCTAAGAACTTAACAACACTTGTAATTTGAACTCACAAAGTTCTAGCTTTCAATCCCACAGATAGTGAAATTTGAACCTCCTTGACCATTCATTGAGCTGAACTCCCAATGCACTTGCAATCACATTGAAAGCACCAATAAACAAAACCACAAATTCAATTTTGATGAAGCATTTCGAATTCAAGAACAAAAACCACAACAGTTCAAAATCTTCCAAGCGAATAACAGAGTATGGCCAAAATTTAAGTCTAAAAAAGAAAAACAAACGATCATAAATAAGTTTTTAAAACAACAAAATTGAGAGAAATAGAAAGAAAAAAAAAAAAAAAAAACCCTAATCAAGGGAGAATTGAAAAATGAGTCAAGAATCTTTTAGTTGCCTAGAAAATAACAGGAAAATCAACCCCAAGAACTATGAGAGAGCGAGAGCAAGAGAGAGGGAGCGATTGAATTTTGTTTGTTGCCTAGAAAATAACAGGAAAATTGTCCGCCAAGATCTATGAGAGAACAAGAGCGAGAGTGAGAGTGAGATATAAAGGGAGAGAGAGGAGTGATTGGATTTTGTTTGGTTGCCTAGAAAATAACAGAGAGAGAGAGAGAGAGAGAGAGAGAGAGAGAGAGAGAGCAATTGTAGGATAAAAACATTTATTAGTAAAATACCTATATAAGCTCTGTGTTTTTATTTTAAATTTATAACCTGTTGATTAGAATATTTAATTAATTTTTTTTATAACATTCATCCAACTATTGATATAAATTATCCCTATTTAATCAGTTGGCATGTGAAATTTACTTAATTATTTTCCACTTATTTCAACAGATATGCCAATTGTGGAAATACATATGTGAATTTCTCACCACTTATTTCAATAGTTATGCTAACTGCGGAAATACATATGCAGTTGAAAAAGCTCATGTTCGTTGTAGTGACTTCTAGTTAGTGCTCTCAATTCAATGGGGTTGAACAAGAACAACATGAGCCGCAAAACAGTCAAAGAGCCGGAGAAACATCATACAAGAAGAGAAACCTACTGTGATGAAAAAAGCCAATGAACTCTCACAATTGTGCAACAACCCAGTTTGTGTAATATCTTATGGGCCTGATGGGAACGTCGACACATGGCCTGAAAGTCAAGAAGATGGGTAGAAAATAGAAATACTTGACAATTACAAAAACCACAGTGGAATACATAAAAAAAGAAAAATTCTTTTTGTGAACGAGGAAATGAATAATAATAAGGAAGAAGAATATGAATATGAAGAAGAAGATGAAGGTGTTGATAAATCCGAGGAACATGAGAAAAGAAACAAGGTAGAGAGTTTGAGAAGGTTTTGGTAGGGTGGGAGAAGGGTTGGCTCTACAGAAAGATGAAGAGAAGTTGTTTGAGATGAGGTTGAATTGTTGAAGACTAAGCTTTGTGCTATGAAAAACAAGATAGAATTATTTGGGCCAAAATGGGCATTTGCCCCTTTCCCAAAACTTTTCAGCAAATGTCCATGTTCTGAAACTATCTAGCAAAATGTCCTTGTTTTAAACTCATTTTCTAAAAATCAAGTTTTAATGAAAAACTCGATTTTTAGAAAATCGAGTTATGTGAAATCAAACTCTAAAAAAAAAAAAAAAAAAAAAAAACATGGAACTCGAGTTCCATGTAAAATTTCTCACATTTCTTGATTTTCATCAAATCGAGTTTTTCATTGAAACTCGATTGTTAAAAAATCGAGTTTCAAAACAGAAGCATTTTGCTAGATAACTTCAGAAAATGGACATTTTGCTACATCTTTTGAACAAAAGGGACAAATGCCCATTTTGGCCAATTATTTGAGAATAGGAAAAGGAAGTGGAGCAATAATAATAATAATACGAACATACATGGAAAGTAGTAGCGAGAGTAGTAGATCTAAGATTGCTCGTGCTTTCCATTTGATGAGGATTAGAAGATTTTGGCCAAGATGAGCCTACGACAACCTAATTAGAAGGTTTTGGCCATGGATTGAATTTTCATGAAGCAATTTATTGTAAATTTACCTCTAACTTTTAGCTTTTTTATTTTATAGAATTTGTGAATAGTTGTGTGGGAGGATGGGAAACCGAGGACAAGAGCATGGACACTGAGGACAAGAATAAATGAGAAGAGGTTAAGACAAAAGGGGCACAACTTGGAAAGTTTTGTCAAGGAGTTCTTAGAGCAAACATGATAACGCAATAACAAAACTTGAGAAGATCGGCGTGCCTAAGGGACCTGAGGATACTGATACGTTCTTAGAAGGGCCGAGGCCAGGCCATGAAAACCACCAGACATGTAACCGAGGAAAGGAAGGAAGGTTTGTCATTAAGTGGATGAAGGAAGAGTACAGATAAAGCATTATTTACCTCCACATTCAACGCTCTGCACCCACTTAGCTGGCTACATTAATGGTGGAATGACCCCTAAACAGTGTCATTACAGCTCACAACCTAACAGAGAAACCTTCTAGTAAGGCCCTGATGGGACAAGTATCTGAATGAATAACTTTGGCCCTCCAAGTGGAAGGCCAGGATGCACCCTGGATGACTACATAAAGGAAAGAGACCCCTGTAAGAAAGGGAATCAAGGATTAAAAAGAAGAGAAGAGAGAGAGAGTGAGAATATTGTAGTGCAAGAACAAGTGTTAACCTTCACCTTGGCCTAAAACCAAGGAGCATTGTTGTATTACTTCCAAACACATGTTTTTTCACTTTACCTGACTTATATGAGTAATGTTTGGTACACATAATATCCCACAATTTTGTACCATAACTCGCCTTGTGGCGAGTTGTGATTGGCAAAAGTGGGTCCCCACATGACCCACTATCACACCTTTGCCAATCACAACTTGCCACATGGCGAGTTGTCGCACAAAGTTGTGAGAAATTATGTGATCCTATCATTACTCGACTTATATATATATATATATATATATCAAGCAACCATTCCAACATCACTTTATAGACTTATTAAAAAAATGGTAAATAAGGTTGATTGGCATTCCATCTCTATAAATTAATTGTGTGAGGTTGAAATCAATATTGCTAATTTTGGCCAGCCACAAGTAGTATTTTGTGATAGTTTAATATTTTTTAGTTTTTAGTTTTTAATTTTATTTTATGGTAGGAATCCAAATTTAACTCTAGCAGTTAAGCCAAGAAGATTTGGTTTCAGAAATTGACTTTAATTTCAAGCAATTTGTTATTTCAATGTTTTTCTTTTTTCTGATTTGTGGGCAGTTGTCTTTCGTGTCAATTTGATTTTTGATTTTGGTTTAATCTTTGTTACTTGTTAGTATTAATTTTCTTTTACAATTGGGAAGATTTGTGAGCAATAATAGTCTTTATAGTAGTGATGATATTTGGCTAGACTCTGGAAATATCTCCCATGCTATTTCTCAGTATATACACAGTACTTTCTTGTATAAAAAACTAATAAGAAAAAAAGAGTAACGCTATAGCCACAAGCTATTTACAACATTTTTACAAACCGTTGATGTGAATAACTTCTTATTGGTTTTCAACTAAGCCCACCATTAACATTACCTTTTTATTTTCCAATAACCACTCACAATATCAGCAGTTTGTACAATTTTTGTAAAAAAGTTTGTATCTCTAGTATTATTCATAAAAAAAATGATTAAAAAAAAATTTCAATGTGATAGTAAATTTGGTAATTTGTTAATTTTTTTTAAAATATTTAAATAAGTAATTCTGAATATGAAGTTTCAAATATTTCAAAGGAGTAAATTACAAATCACACCCCTGAATTTGGGGTCATTTTGATTCTACTCCTTAATATTTCAAAATTTAGATTCGCTCTCCTAACATTAGAAGTTCATTTTGATTAGTATCTCATCTGTTAATAAAAAATCCTCGTTGGCTGTGAAGTGAGCCTAGCACATTCATTAGTTCGTTCAATTATATTATAACATATAAATTTAACTATTACATATAATAAATAACTTTAAAATTTTAAAATAAATATTCTAAAATTTACAAATCTGAAAAAGAAAAAAAAAACATTTTTTCCCTTTACAATATTTTTGGACATTAAAAAATTTCACAAGAAAATCAATATGTTCTTTCAAAACAAACACGTACTCAAAAAATTGTCGAACATAATCAAAACCAATAAGTTTGTAAAGCCCAAAAAGTTCCTCTTGCCCAAAATCTGGAAAAATAAAGAAATCCATTTTCTTCCATAACCGTAGGAAGAAAACTCTCATGAGATTTATGTAGAAATTATAAATGCTTTGAGGAGTCTAGAATTTATGTAGAAAACTCTCATGAGATTAAAAAAAGTTAAATGCTTTGATTTTATAAAAAGTTTAAAAAAAAAAAAAAAAAGGTCAAATGTTTTTTTAGAATTTATATGGATGTTGGAAAAACTGGTTTTGCATCTCATACAAAACGTAAAGCGAAAGCAACTCAAGTATTTACTTCATTCATATGAGATAACATGGAATATCTAGAATTTTAGAAATAAAGAATAAAAAGGTGTACCTTGATGCAGTGAAATTTAAAACAAAAGAAGTTCAAACTTGGGAATACCTTCAATCTTCACTCTAATTCCACATATCCCCAAGATGTGTGGTCTCTCAATCAGTTATGTATGCACTTGTTCAAGAGAGAATATGTTTAGGAAAAACTGTACATTTCTCTTTTAATTGTGTGAGGGTCGATTTTTTTGACGGTATCCTGGCCCAAGTTTAAGCAAGGACCCCAGACCCTCTTGTTATAATTTAAAGGGACTAGGCTTGGTTTACCGCAGCTAAATGGGATGTTTATGAATCAGGTTATGCGCAAAGCAAAGATTGTACAACACGTATACACTGGCAAGCAAGAAATATATGTATTGAACAGCAAGAAAAAACAGCAAAAAGACAAAGTAATGTAAAAGAAAAGGCACACAGACTAGTAAGGATCCCCAAATTAATATGAAATATTTGATTATTTTTTTAATTATGGATTCCAGTATGCTCACTAAAACATGATACAAGGTCCAAATAAGCTCAAAAATTACAAACTTAGATGGCTATCCAAGCCTCTAAGACTTGCAAAGTTTGAATCCCCTTGAATCCAAGTAAATACTAGTGGCTATTTATGGGATACTAGGAGGTATTTTCCTATTTCTTTTGAATTTTAACAGAGTTTTCTCAATGATTTTGTTATGATTCCACTATTTCTCAATGCCCCTTTGATGTTGGCTCCCTACCCCTTTTAAAGTGTCATGGTAGGATTCTAGGGTATCGCCAATTTCTCTCTTTTGCTCCCCTAGGCATCAAAGCTCGTGCTGTGCCCATTACTCAGATGGTAGGTTCTTTCCTCATTCCTTATAATTTTCTCCTTTTGGTGCTATTTCCCTGAAAGTCCTTCGCTGACTTTCCATTTGGTGGTGCTCTTAGTTAGCTGACCTTCAATCTCCCTTCTTTCAATGCTTCCACGCCTTTACCCTTTGTCATTTTTCCAAAGTGAGCCGAATCCTTCCCTACCAAGTCGAAGGTCTTTCCTACTACTTCCCCTTATGCTTCATCTTTCTAGGTTCCTCGAAGTACCAGCCTTTTTCTCACAAGTTGTTGCTTTCCAGGCCCTCTGGTTCTTTGCTGCATCACTAAGCACTTGAGGAGAACATATCTGTCCTTCGTTTCCTGTACTTTTTTGATTCCCCCTTTTCGAGCTGTCTCAATCCCATTCTGGCTATGTTGCGCGTCCCAAGGATCCCTAGTTCTTGGCGGTCTCTAAGATCCCGACCTAGTTTCTTTCTTCCCCTTTTTTTGTCTTTTGATCTTTGCAGGCTGGGCCTTTGTTTCATGGGCTCTAAAACCTGCTCTTTCATGGATCTTGGGCTTCAAATCTTTGGGTCTTATATTATGATTTTTGAACCTCAACAAATTGTACATACATTTTTTTTAACTGTCAAAAGACAGTTATTTTATTTAATAACTCTTATTAAATAAACAATTGATTATTTAAATGGGCTAGCCTTTTGGGCCAACCTAATTGGGTTTTAATGTGTGGCTTGGGATAGGACCAAAAGGGCAAATAAAACTCTAACTCCAATGGGCTTCGAACTTATCTGTCAACTCTTGACAAACCCAAAGTTATAATTAATTATATTTAATACCACTATATAAATATAATTGTACTCTAGGCTTTATTAATAAAATTAAATCCCAAGACTTTATTATTTAAACAATTAACCCCTTCATTAAAATATTTGTAGTAATACAAAGTCATTATATATAACTATCACTTTGAAAATTACTACCTCTTGATTCTTGAATACCCGGTTTAATCCTTTAAATTATTCATATATATATATATATATATATATATTTATGAAATCAAATTTCATAAAATATAAACTTTAGTAACTCTTTACTAAAGTGGTTAAACCTAACACTTTGAATAACCAAACTCACTAAACTTATTTCAAGGGAATATTATATATATCTACAAAGAGACTATAAATTCCATCTTGAGGATAAGTGTTCCTTTAGCACTACGTGTGGCTACCCAACATACTGAAGTTTTGACCATTGAATTAGATCTCACTCTTGATATATCAAAGCAACCTACATTTCATGATTGAGTTCACAATCCTCTTAGGATTGAGAGTTTATGTAAATTAAAGTCGTGAGATTAATCTTTAAAGTCGTGAAATTAATTATTTTATTAACGATTGTCAACTGAATAATAAATATTTATTATTCAGTTGATAGTCGTTAATAAAATAATTAATTTCACAATGATCTAGTTCAATATGTCTTATACACTTAAGATACATCAATATATCAACTAGAAATCTTTACTTCCACGATCAAGACAAACTATCTTAGTTGATACGTTATAGTATTTATAGATAAAATGCCTAATTTTATCACCGACTACGAACTAAGGTTTTGAATTTACAAAAAATTTGTGATTTATATTTTTTGTGACTAATCACATAAATCACATACTATGCATCTCAAGGACTATATGATAATATCAAAATATTCATATTACCATTATTTTAGATAGTAAAACACCTTCATTATTTATAACATAATGTCATACATAATATTATACACATCATCGTACAATAAGATTTTATGGCACTAATCTTAACAATGGATGGATGTTTATTTTTCGGAAGTTGTGCTATAATTCTTGATGCTACCTTACAATAATTTTCTATTATATATGCGGGATCGAGAAAGGTATTATTAAGTAAGCAATCTCACTTCTCACCTACAAGAGAGTGCTCAAACATGGTAGTTATGTAACTAATTATTGCAGACACAAGAAATGGAAACAGGGTAACAAATGTTGTTCCAAATTATGCATTCTTTGGAAGAAATTTCAAGTATAAAGGAAAAGGTAAAAGTCACTGGCTGTTTGCCTCTAATTGAAACAGAAACGGAATTAACATGAATGGATATATAGGCAGCTTAAGCTCCCAGCGAGACACTCATTTTTGTAATTATCACAACCTCCAATACACAAGCCATTCCATACAAGGCAAACTATTTAAGAAATTCCCATCTCTCTTGTTGGTCATGACAATAGGGGATAGCCATAAATGGCACATGTAAATAGCAAGAACCATTATCAAAATGGATATTAAATAAGTAAATAAATAACTCATAGTTTGTATTGTTTCAATGGAAGTAAGATAACAGCTTCTTCTTATTATAGCATATATTTGTTAAGCATGTATTAAGTGGTTGATTCTCTCAGTCAAAAATAAAGAGTGATTAGTGCCAATCTGGCCTGTCCTTTTTGTGAAACTTCAATGCCTCTCCAAAAGGTTTTACAGATGAGAACAGTTAGAATTATGTTTAACTGATTAAATTCATAATTTCTTAATAATTTAAACTTTTGAGAAAATTGATAATTTATTCCTGTCTTCACTCTAATTCCTATTTAAAATGTTAAAAATCGCATGTGTTAAGCCCCACATATTAAAAAAGAGATTGAGTTTAGAGAGAGTGTTAAAATTATGGTTAAGAGACTATAATTCATAATTTCCTAATAATTTAAACATAAGAATTGGTAATTTAACAAAAGTTGGTTTTACCATAGATGTAGGTAATACTTTTCCTTCATGTGAAAAAGTGTGATTTTATCACATCCTCTTTTCAGGACATAACCGTACACTTTATCCTACAAAGTCAATTATTGCTCACAACAATCTCTTCCTCCTCAACAAACTTGAGATATTCACCATAATACATTTGAGCGTCTTGCCTTACCATAGCTGGAAATTTTGTTTCTCCATTTTATTCTAAGCCAGTTATTATTTTAAAGGATGACTTGTCTGGTTCAATTCACATCCAACTTCTTTCATCAGGTAGAAACATTCCATTAATTGCAAATCAGTGCGGTTGAAGCTAATCAAAATTTTGAAGAATGTTAAAACCTTTAATTCAGGATTTAAACCATGTCTTCTTTTCAAAGATGAGTGAAGTACTTCAACATGTTCAAACAATCCATTATTAGCCAATACTGTGATCATCTCAAGTTGTATCCGTAGCATTACTCATTTTAGTACAAAAAAACAGATCATGATTTTATTTCTTGTCAATTAGTGTACAAGGAATTATTCGTGAGCTTCCAGCTTAAGGACAGAATGTGATAAGATAATTAGCTCCAGTAGGGCACGTAAATGTGCTAGTTTTATCATCATAGGCATAACTATAAGCCTGAGGGCACTGGTTCTTGAAAATCATGGAATAGTTGGTAGGTGGACATGTAGCCGGGGTACCAAAAGTGCCAGTGCAACAGTATTGTGGCTGATTCAAAGCCAAACATGCACTCTTGCAAGCAATCACGCTGCCATCAGGTCCTGTTACGGCTAGCTCTGACGGGCATACACTGTTTACGTTCCCCGGGCAGCTCGTGCTTTGGCAACTGGCTGCACCTTGTGGGGTTATTGATAAAGGCAAGTTGAACCCATCTACGAGGCTAACATCATAGAAATCATTTCCTCCAGAGCCGGATAAAGTGAATTCTACGAGTGATGCTGGTGGGATGGCACCTGCGCCATTGCATGCAACCTGGCCAGAGGCACAGTCGGCTGTTAAACAAGAGAACTTGCCGGTACTGTCAGTGGAGCATTGAGTTCGACCAAAAATTCGGCCCGACCATGTAGCGGGAACATCAAGGGTTGTTGAAGCTCCGGTGTCTAGCTCAAAACCGGTTGATGATAATTGTGCCCCTCC
>NW_027069471.1:2123269-2177086 GCF_002906115.3 Quercus suber
GAAAGTGGAAGCAACAATTGATAATGGCTGAACCAGGGCAATAACCAACAGAATCTAAGGCATCTCAACACGTAGACCCTTTTCTCAATTTGGAACAGAGACAAGATCGTGAAGGTAGTGTGCATACTATGCATACAGATCAAAGCCAGCCACATGGTGGAAGTCACGTGTCTCATGCAGAGAAGAACCAGGATATGCAACTAGAAATTGAAAGGCTAAAGAGGGAGTTACACCATGCAAAGAGGAAATGGATTTCTTCGCATTCTGATGAAGATTTCGGTGACGAGTAGGATGTCACTTATAAGCAGAGATCTCGGACACCAATCAGTGAAACCTTTTCCTATGAAGAAGAGCATCATCGCAAGAGGCAACCTCGAAGCCCATCACATGAAGGCGTAGGGAACGATGCTATGAGCAAGGTCTTGAATCAAATTTCTAGGTCACCCTTCACGTGCAGGATTGAAGAAGCGAGACTTCCTCGGCGTTTTAACCAGCCAACCTTCACCATCTATAATGGTAAAACGGACCCTGTGGAACATGTGAGCCACTTTAATCAAAGGATGGTTGTCTATTCCAGAGATGAAGTTTTGATGTGCAAAGTTTTTTCCTCCAGTCTTGGACCGGTTGCAATGAGATGGTTTAACAGCCTAAAAGCAGTCTCCTCGGCGCCCATCTAAGCAGTATGCTGATGTAGTAAGAGAAGAAATAACAAAGCTCAAACAAGCCAGAGCTACTAAAGAGGTTTTTTTATCCTGAGTGGCTAGCAAACACTGTGGTGGTGAAGAAAAAGAATGGGAAATGGCGAGTGTGCGTCGATTTCACTGACTTAAATAAGACTTGTCCTAAGGATCCATTCTCTATGCCAAAAATTGATCAGTTAGTAGATGCCACTGTCGGCTACCCTCGGATGAGTTTCCTGGATGCCTTCCAAGGTTACCACCAAATACCGTTAGCCCTGGATGATCAGGAGAAGACTGCATTTGTCACCCCTATCGGTAACTACCATTATAAAGTGATGTCATTTGGTTTGAAAAATGCAGGATCCACTTACCAAAGAATGATGACGAGGATGTTTGCGCCACAATTGGGCAAAAGTATTGAAATTTATATAGATGACATGGTGGTAAAATGCAAGATCGTTTCTGAACATATAAAGGATCTTGAAAACATTTTTGAAGTTCTAAGAAGGCACAAGCTACGTCTAAACGCCTCCAAGTGCTCATTCGGTGTAGGGTCAGGCAAGTTCTTGGGGTACATGGTGACTTACAGGGGAATTGAAGTTAACCCCGATAAGATAAAGGCCATCCATAATCTACAAGCTCCTCGGAATCCCAAAGAAGTTTAGAAATTGACCGGAATGACAGCTGCCTTGAACCGATTCATCTCTCGGTCAGCAGATAGATGTAAACCTTTCTTCGCATTGATCAACAAATGAAAAGGGTTTGAGTGGATTGAAGAATGTGCTTCAGCCTTCCAACAACTTAAAGACTATTTGGCTCGGCCACCAATTATGTCTAGCCCTGAACCAGATGAGGTCTTGTTTACCTACATTGCGGTAGCTCCTTGTGCTATAAGTTTGGTATTGATACGAGTGGACCAAAGTATGCAAAGACCAATTTATTATGTGAGTAAGTCATTACATGAGGCCGAGATTCGGTACCTACCGCTGAAGAAAGCCATCTTAGCAGTAGTACTTGGTACACAGAAGTTGCCTTATTATTTCCAAGCACATACGGTCGTTGTGCTCACACAACTTCCACTCAAAACCGTACTTAGAAGCGCGGACTACACAGGAAGGATAGCTAAATGAGGCACTATCCTAGGAGCTTTTGACATCAAATACATGCCCTGTACTTCAATCAAGGGCCAGGTTCTCGTAGATCTAGTGGCCGAGTTCACAGAGCCTAGTTTAACAGAAGTAATGGTGGAGAAGGACATGGATGAAAAATCGGTTGGCATGATTTCTTAACAAGGCCCATCACCTTGGGAAGTATATGTAGACGGTGCAGCGAATTAGAAGGGTTCTAGTGTAGGGTTGGTGTTAATATCTCCAGAGAAGATTGTTATCAAGAAGTCAATGAGACTAAACTTCACGACCACAAATAATGAGGCCGAGTACGAAACTTTACTGATGGGAATGGCTATGATTCGAAGAATGGGAGAAAAGTTAGTAGAGGTGTTCTCGGACTTGAGATTAGTCGTTGGTCAAGTACAAGGTGAGTTTGAGGTGAAGGATGAAAGAATGCAGAGATACTTGAGCCAAGTTAAATGTCTGCAGTCGGAGTTCGACTCTTTTAATTTGCTGCACATCCCCAGAAATAGTAATGTGTATGCTGATTCTTTAGCCACGCTCGCTACCTCTTTGGCGCAAGATTTGCCGAGGGTTATCCTTGTCGAGGAACTGCATGACCCTATAGAGGCAAGAAGAAAGGTAGCCCAAGTTCACCAAATCAGGGTCGAACTCAGTTGGATGGATCCTATAATTAAATTCTTGAAGGATGATACTTTGCCCGAAGAGAGGGGCGAAGCTGACAAAGTTCGGAGGAAGGCGACCAGGTTCTGGCTATTCGAGGACCAGAAACTATACAAACGCTCCTATTCAGGACCATACTTATTATGCATGCATCCTGAAGCGATTGATTTACTATTGGAAGAGCTACATGAAGGAATCTGTAGGAGCCACACTGGAGGTAGGTCCTTGGCTCACCGAGCCATTACCCAAGGTTATTGGTGGCCAAATATGCAAAAAGAAGCTCAGGAGTATATTAAGAAGTGCGACCAATGTCAACGGTTTGCCCTAAACATTCATTAGCCAGGGGGAACCCTTAATCTGCTATCCAGCCCATGGCCTTTCACTCAATGGGGCTTAGATATCGTGGGTCCATTCCCTAAAGCTGCAGGAAACAGGAAATACCTTCTGGTCGGCACAGATTATTTCACCAAATGGGTCGAAACTGAACCTCTGGCCAACATCAGAGACGTAGATGTGCAGAAATTTGTGTGGAAGAATATTGTCACTCAGTTTGGGATTCCTCATACTCTCATCTTGGACAATGGCCTACAGTTCAATAGCAAAGCATTCACGAATTATTGTAGTAAACTGGGAATCACAAACAGGTATCCTACCCCTGCCTATCCCCAGGGGAATGGGCAAGCAGAAATAGTTAACAAAGTCATAGTTAATGGATTAAAAAAGAGACTAGACGATGCAAAAGGCAAATGGGTGGAAGAAGTGCCACACGTACTATAGGCATACAGAACTATACCTCGTAGGTCTACTAGAGAGACCCCCTTCTCAATGACCTACGGAGCTGAGGCTGTCATACCTCTGGAGACTGGGTTCCCAACTATGAAAACTAGTTTGTTCAGTCCAACTGGCAACAATGAGCAGCTAGAAAAGAGTTTGGATCTGATTGAAGAAAGGAGAGAAAATGCAATGGTCCGATTAGCACATTACCAACAAAAGCTCAAGTAGGGCTATGATGCCAACGTAAAGTTAAGGCCTCTAGAACCTGGCAATTTGGTACTCAGGAAAGTTGTGGGCACTGCAAAGAACCCAGTTTAGGGAAAGTTAGGACCCAATTGGGAAGGGCCATATCATATTACTTCAGGAGCTGGCATTGGGGCATATTTCTTGGAAGATTTGGATAGTCATGTAATATCACGCCCCTGGAATGTAAACAACCTTAAAGGTATTATTATTAATCAAGCCTTTACTTTAATCATTATGCCAATTTATCATGTAAAGTTTTTGGACCTCTCCTAAGTGTTTAAACTTAAATCCAATCATGCCTGAAGTCCTCGGACGAAATGATTTGGGTTAGTTAACACTCGTTTACAAATCTCCTAAGTGTTTAAACTTAAATCCAATCATACCTGAAGTCCTCGGACCAAATGATTTGGGTTAGTTAACACTCGTTTACAAGTCTCCTAAGTGTTTAAACTTAAATTCAATCATGCCTGAAGTCCTCGGACCAGATGATTTGGGTTAGTTAACACTCGTTTACAAGTCTCCTAAGTGTTTAAACTTAAATCTAATCATGCCTGAAGTCCTTAGACCATATGATTTGAGTTAGTTGACACTCTTTCATATTTCGCCTAAGTGTTGAAACTTAAATCTACTTACGCCCGAAATCCTCGGACCAAATGATATGGGTTAGTTAACACTGTCTTGTAGTCATTATCAAAGTTTAAATTTAACAAATCATGCCTAAATAACTTCGTCTCGTAGTCTTAAATATTGGAATAATCCGAAATCAATGCTTAGCAATACTCCTTGTGGTTATTCAAAAAAACCTGTAATACCTTCACATCATTCATTACATTCTATGTTTGTTAATAACTCTTGTATGACCTAATTCTTCCAGTATTTGAATAAGGTGTTTGCATCACTAGCACGATATCATTGTTAAGTCTGCCTGTGTTACTGTAGTTACAAGTTATAGTTATTTACAATAATAATGAGTATCATAAGGTATGCAATGAAGACAATAAAAATAAAAGAGAAGCAATTTTATTAATCAAAAGAAGGTAGTTCACAATTCCTTACATAAAAAAAAAAAAAAAAAAAAAATACAAGTATGAAATAAAAACTCCTAAATGTCTAAGCCTTCTCCTAAGGAATCGAAGGGTTGGCAGCCTAACTGGACTGAGCAATAGCAACTTCTGAGGCTTGTTCCTTAGACTTTGGAAGGGACTTCTCTTTTCCTAAGCCTTTGCCCTTATCCTGGGGAGCTTTAGTTGGCTTGCTCTGATCACTAGGTTGACCAGACTTCTTGGGGGCCTCAGGGTTGATAGGAAGGACTTGGCCGATCTGGGAGTGCTCAGAGGTCTCTTGGAGTTGTGTGGGGGGAGAGGAGTCAGACCTTGAGAGTTCGTGAATATCAGGATCATAATAGATACTCCTAGGTTACCTCAAGTCAAAGTCCGCAGAAACCCCTGTAATATCCAGCGCTTTTCCCCAAGTTACACCGCAGTACTCTCAGCAGACCATGGCAAATTGCTCAGTGAGGTTGGTTTGGGTCTCCTCCATCCCTAGCTTATACGCTGCTTGCCTTTCAGCCTTAACCGCCTCATTGGCCAACTAAGTTTTCTTCTCGGCCAAGGTGGCAATCTCCTTGGCTTTCTGAAGCTCAATTCGCAGATCCTTCACCAGAGCTCTTTCTGTTTCCAAATTGATCTCGGTCAAATTCAGCAACTGGCGTTGGTTTTCGGCTTGCTTCATGGCATTTTGGAGACCAGCATCTAGGCTATTCTTCTCCCTGGTTACCTCTTTTAATTGCTTGGACAGGTGAGTAAAGTCTTCCTTTAAATTACCTAGCGTCTTTTCTGCCTTAGACCGGGAGTAGGCCTCTACTTGGGTTTCGGTGTAGACCTCTTTGTTCCACTCCTCGGCCACATAAACCTGCTGGGTAATCTGCGTAACAGAAGGAAAAATCACAATATTAAAAAAAAAAAAATCAGCCGAAGAAATGGATTAATTTACTTACCATGGCTAAATCCCTCTATAGGGATGGAAAGAGTTCGTATTGGCTGAAACGCCTGTAGGAATCCATGTCTCGTGGGAGGAGCAGTGGTTGCTCCAAAGCCTCAGCAACGAGACCTACCCTCCCCCCATTATAATTTCTGAGAGAAGTCTTCCAAGTGATTGGAGCACCATCCAACTCTAGTCTCGGGGATCAGGTGCGAGGTTCTCGGCGCACATCAGCCACGAGGGCATTATCACGGCTCCCTGTAGACGAGGCCCTTTTACTTTGGTGGTCTTTGGCAACCTTCTGTTGTTTGGTTCCTTTCGGAGGCGCTACCTCCCTTTCTTTCTTGTCGGTGAGGGGTCTTTTCTTCTTCGGATTTGGCAATGGCTTGGCGCCGAGATCCAAAGGAACTTGAGGAGGTGGTGGAGGAAGACTAACAACTAGCTGAGACGTACTAGTCTCCTTGGGCCCAGCTTTTTTACCCCTATTCTTCATCAAATCTTTCAAGCTCGCCATGTCTTCTTCTTCTTCCGAAGAGTCTTCTGGGAGAGCTGTTATCAAGACAGGAGGACGGACACTAGATTGCCTGTCAACTTCCTCCTTGACATCCGAAACGTGTATCACTTGAACCTCTCCTAAAGCCTCTCCTCCGAATGTAAACTTATCAATTTGCTCTTCAAGCGAGGAAGTCGAAGAAGCAACACCTTCACCTTCTACTGCTGGTTCGAGAGGAACCTGTTGAACTGGCTGGACAAGCGACGGTAGACCTTGCGAATTTGGATGTGGCACGGGGGGAAGATCAAATGGAGCCAAAAAGTCTTTCCGAGCAACGTCTATGCGGTTGATGCGATAATCTCCCTGTCTTATCGCGTTGCCGACCTGCTGAAAATCGGTCGGTTTAGGCGTGTAACCAAGAATAAGAGGAACTAACTGGAGTTGCCCGTCTTCACTTACAAAAATTTCTGATCGTAGTAAATAATTGAGCGCGGCAGTGTTTGTGAGACTCAGCCGAGGGGAAACATGTTCTTTATCTGTCAACATCACAACAGAACTTAATCATAAACTTGAAAATAATGACACAAAGAGAGAACAAAATTGTTAAAAAACAGAGATCCTAAATCTACTATTAGCAAACCTAAATCTAGGATGTCTCCACCTGGCTCTCTTGGTTGGGTTGGGCAGTGAAGACCATCATGCCACATGCCCGAGACAATTAGATAGTTGTCTTTTATCCCTTTATTAGATTTGGGAAGGCAGGAGACGAGCCTAACAGCATCAGATTGTGATTTAAGATAATATCCCGCTCCTTTCTGACTATAACACTCGTACATATGTACCACGTCGAGCCAGGTGAGTCCCAATCCTAGATGACGGTTCAAATCGTTAACTGCTCCTAAGATTCTAAAGACGTTAGGTGCACATTGTTCAGCACTAAGCCTATGGTTTCGAAGGTAACTACTGATGATGGGGCCTATAGGGATAGTCATTCCTCCTTCCAGGAAGGCGATGATGGGGATTATAACTTCACCCGCCTTTCGATCTGTTAGTATTCTTTCTAGAGGGCAATATCTCAAACCCACATCTTGAGGTATGCGATATATGGCCCTAAATTCCTCCATCTGGGCGGGGCTATCCACCATATACTGAAATCTACCCATCTCAGTTAAACAAGAAAGAGGAGACTCTAAATGCAGTGATTGGGGAGTGACTACTTGAAGGCCGAGGAAGCTAGCCGAGGAGAAGATGAAAGGTTTAAATAAATGAAAACTTACACAAACTAAGTCGGGGAATGATCTTTAAACTCGTAGAGATTCTTACAAATTCTGGGTTTGATGATTGAAGAGCTCGATGGATTTGAGTGCTTTAGTTCGCTGAAAAATCAGAGAATCTGCAAAGTAAAGGAGAAAAAACCTCTTCTGGGGCTTTATATAGAGACAAACGAAGGGGTAGGAGTCATCCTGCCCAAATTCCGAGGAAGAACTACGTCCGTTGGATCAGTAGTCCACCATTGGATACCAGAGACAAAATGCCACCTAGAGTAATTAATAGCGCTTTGAGAATACTGAAACGGTAGTAGCAGTTATGAGGCGCCTAAATCTATGCTCATATACGTGTGAACTCAGATATTTTTGTACTTTAAGCTTTCATTCTGTCACAAATCAAAATCCTATTTTTTCTCCTCGGGTACGAGGGAAAAATTAAAATTTTGAGGGGCTATTGTGGGGGGTGAAAGTCCAACCTTATGTATTGGGCCTAGGGCCCTACTTGAAGGTTACTGTGTGTCCGAAGAGATGAAAGCGGTTGAGAAGAAGTCCATATGAAAGAAAGATACCTGGAAATGAAGGGGTACAGTCCGAAGAAAGCACTAGTGGTTCGAAGAGGTCATTCTCCTCAGATGCAAATATTTTTGGTCAAGCAAATATATGAAGGGTTCGAGTGATCTTCCTAACAACTTCAATGATAAGGATAAGTTTTAGGCATGCCTGGAGATGATAAGAACGGAGAATTATTTAAAAGGAAAAGCTGCTACCACCACATTAAATGCATTGCGTCTGTTTTTTTTGCCGCATTAATGTGGAGAAGACCCCTGAACAGTGTAATCTTAGGTACTACCACTCACAAAAAGCTAAAGAGGAGACCTGACGTGACATATACTCAAGTGGATACTTAGATGAAGAACAAGTGGACGATGAAGATGACGGGAAAGGATGCTATATAAAGGAAAAAAAGCCTTTGATAGGGGAGGAAGGAGAAGAAAACAAGTTCACTGTAGCTCTAAGAATTGTGTTCATCTTTCATTCAATAATATACCTCTTCGGACATCAATTTGAAGAGCTTTTAAGTGTGTTTTTATGTCAATTCATTCTTTAACACCATAGTTAATTATTGTTTAGTTCACAATCAGCCTAGCTCTTTTGCCCACTCTCTACAAATTCATTGTTCTGGGTTCATTGGGCTCATAATCCAAATCTTTTGGGCTTAGGCTACAAATCCTAACCCTACAGATGTATTTGATATATTTTTGTAAAAAGTTTAATCAATTCTTTGTTTCTTCTTCTTTGATTGCACATTAAGATTCAAATCTAAAAATCCTTCACATTAATATGAAATATGCAATTAAATGAAAAATAAACATTAGAATTTCAATTATCTTCCATGGAGTCCTACTCCCTTCTCAAGAACAACAGTAATAAACTAAATAGATTTAATCTTTCTTTTATGTTAAACAAAATTATATATTGTCCAATAAATGTTGCAAGGCCTTTTTTTATTTTGAATATTTGGTTTTTGAAAATCGAGTTTCATGTTTGCCACATGCATATCACTGAATTGAATAAAACTCGACTTTGGTGAAATCGATTTCTAATTTAAGAATGAAAGCCAAGTTCCAAAAAAAGACCATATAACTAAATAAATTGCAATAGATGCTTTTTAACAAAATAATTTTCAACAACCAAATAATTTAGCAAAAAAAGAAACAAAGATGTTGCAATTAATGTTAAAAGAAAAATTAGTAATAAATTGAAGACAAAAATTGTTTTGATTGTTTTGCAACTTTAATTTCAAATCTGCCAATTCTTCTCAATTTTTTTTCCCAAATCTACCATATTGTTTTCAAAAAACCACCTACTCCACAAAAGAATGATACCTAAAATCAACTAAATATCAATTTAAATATCTAAAAACCTAAGCTTATCAAAATTATGACTATTGATAAAGGTAATCTTTATCTTAAACTTGGATGCAACAACTACTAAGAGGGACATACACCATAGTTAGCATCGAAGAGGGGCCTGTGAACTATTTACAAAATATTGTTTGTCCCTAGCTGCCAAAGTTTTTGCTAGAGCAGATCAACATAGAGACAACCACACATGAGAATCCGAAGAGAGAACAAAGTGGATAGATGATGATCAAACCATATAAGAGGAACTCAAGCACAAACACAAACAATCAGAGCTTTAAAAGCCAAATATTTCAAAACCCATCACCTATACACTCAACCTTGGTACCTTATCACTCACTTCCCGAAGAAACCCTGTGCTTTGTCTTCATCTTCCTTACGTGGATTCCCATTTTTGTCAGATTCTCTTATGGTTTCTTGATATATTCTAAAATTTCAAAGATGAAAAACATATTAGATCAGTTAAACTCAAGACTTATTCAGATGCAAACAAAGATTAGCAACTCAAGTAAACTCAATGTAATATAACACTAATGATAAATTTAAATGTTTGTGACAAATTTAACACATCAAATACGTTGCTAGAGGAGAGATAGGACGGGAAACAGGGGGAGAAGCCTGATGCATCAAGCTTAGGGTTTCTGAAGAAATAATTCAGATTAAGTCTTTAAACAAATAATAAAGGAAAATAAGTCAATTTTAAAAAAATAATAATGATGTGAAAAATCGTGAGCTCTCTAAAGCTTGACATATATATATTAAAGAGTTGAATTTCTTTGCTTAATTTGAAGTTTACATTTGAAAATTAAATAACTTCTAAGTTGACGTTCTCTTTTTCTAGGAAATCCACTTTCAATTAAATGTTCTTTTTCCATTGTTATTTACCCAAATAGTTAGTGGACATTTTTAAAAACATAAACAAATCCATGTTTATGCAATTTATATATAAATTATCAAACATATTTCATAGAAAAGAGGAAAAGGAATAAAAATTAACAAATTACAAATTTGAATTCAATCTAAAAAATGTTGATGGTAGTAAACTATAGTTTCCATCACAATAAGTTGTCATTAACCAATCTTTGAATGCTATAGATTATACCAAAAGTTCCACTTTAGAAACTTTAGAAGATTACAAAAACAATATAGTTTTTGTCTATTAATTATGATTAAATCAAATAACAAAGTGATTAAATTGTTGAGTAAAAGTATAAATCAAATAGAAAGATGAAATATGAAGTAAAATATATATTGTGGCGGGCAAAAAGTGAGACAGGTCAGTCTCAAGTCTAAACTTGCTACTTTTGCTTACACAATTAATTTTTAAGAGATGGGATGCCTGATCAACCATAAATACCCTTAACAAGATGAAAAGATTTGACTGGAGCTGATTGAATTAATTCTAAGTGTGAATGAATGCACATAAGTAAGAAGCAGCCTTAAAGGGCCTGTATTAAGTTCCTCGGGTTTAGTTCAAGGTAGTGATTACAAGTGGTTTATCATTCTAAAAAAGTGAATCCCTTTCCTCCAAGGGCTTCATAGCTTTATATAATCAACCAAGGTGTATTTGAGCCCTACATTTGGAGGGTTAGGGTTCGATTTCTCTGATACTTGTCCCATTAAGGCCTTACTAGAATGTTTCCACACTGGGTTATGACCTGGGTTGACACTGTTCAGATGTCATTTTCTCATTAATGTAGGCATCTAAGTGGGTGCAAAGTATTGAAAGCGGAGGTGATGGATGCTTTATTCCCTTTCTTCCTAGCTTGACGACAAATCTTCCTCCTCATCCCCAATTTGCATCCAACTGCCTTTAGTCATGGTTCTTGGTCTTCCAAGGGCATGTTGGAATCCTTGGAGTCCTCAGGCGTTACAGTCTCCCTGCACCTGCAGAGGGTTACTCATATTTTCCCGAGGATATATGTTCTATTAGTGTTTTTTGAGGTTCGTAGTCCTGCCATTGTCCTTAGTCTATCTGTCTATATTCTCGGATTCTCATCCTCCCCCCCCCCCCCCACACACACACACACATATCTTATATCATATCGTGAGTTCTATTATCTTTTTTCCAAAAATAATGATTTTGGAGATTTTGTAATGCTTACACTTAAACAATTTGTTACATAGTAGTGGTTACAAATGGATCTGATTGGAATTTTTTTTTTCTTATTATAATATATGTGATATATATGATATGCGTACAAATGAACATCTTTTGCCTTCCCATGGATTCAACAGCAATTCGAAAGGTTAACTTATTCGAGAATCTCCGGATCTACGCATATTTTCAACTCCCCGAAGCATTTCGTTGAAACAATTTTGTCTTCTCCATATTACTATGTCTCTAGAGTCAATAATTTTATTATATATAAAACAATATGTAATCATTATCTGGGAGATAGTGTTTGAACCTGCAAATTAAAATGAAATAAAAAATTGAAATCATCTACAAATCAAAATTTAATGCATTCAAAACCTATTATAGATTAGTCTTGAGTACATCAATCTAAACATCAAGATTAAAAACATAGACATTAATCTCAAATTAATATCAACCGTTCTTAACCAATAAAAAAAATCAATTAATCTTTGGTCAAAAAATTGTAAAATCTATATCAATGAGAGAGAGAGAGAGAGAGAGAGAGAGAGAGAGCATATTTAAATCTAATAATGCAGAGATGAATGGGAAAAAAGTATTTAGTGAGGAAGGTGAAAAGTTGGGGGGAAGGGGGAGGGGGGAGAAGCATGCACTTTTAGGAAAATAAAATAAAATAATATAATTATAACATAAAAATAATTAAAAATGTAGAAATGAATGGGGAAAAAGTATTTAGTGAGGAAGGTGAAAAGTTGAGGGAAAGGAGGGGGGGGGAGCATGCACTTTTAGGAAAATAAAATAAAATAAAATAATTATAACGTAAAAATAATGATGTGATAAAATAATAAAATAGATCATATTGATAGTTAATGCCCATATGACAAAATAAAAGAATGAATTTACTAAGTGCAATACATTTAATTTGAGTCCAAATAAATTTTAAAAAATATTAAAGGAAAATGTCATATATATTATAGACAATGGCACACACAATTTTAAAAGCAAGTGACAACAAAATAAAAGTGAAAAAAGTAAAATAAAATTGACTTTTGGCCTTTTTCCTTATCGTGATACACTTAATTATGGGGAGAAAATTAATTGTTTTGTTTTGTATTTCGTTATTTCAAAATATGAAGTGACAACAAAAATGTATATCATTCTTTTGTATAAAATTTGGCAATTATGTGTAAAATATGGTTTTAACTTTTAAGCAAAAATAAGAATATATATATATATATGTGTGTGTGTGTGTGTGTGTGTGTGTATAATTAGATGTGCGGACCAAAGGAGAGGCAAGTTGACTGGGCCTCACTTGGGCTCACAACTTATTTGAAGAGTGGGTATAGGATTTCTCACAATGGGTGGTCCACGGCACAAAGACTCAATGAGATCACTTTTCTCCTTCTATGTGGCTACCATTTTTCTTTCACCCTTTCTCCCTCTTCCTCTCAAAATTCTTCAACCCCCCCTCCACTCTCCCACCTTTCTTATTTATAGCACTCTAATTAGTGGGGTGCTAGGATTGCTTCTGTAGTTAGTGTAATGAGAGGTCCAATGTCATCAGTTATAAGTGGCTGGTTAGGTGAGAATGGGGTGGGGCGAAGGTGACTTTGGAACTTGGTTCCCACTTTAGCAATTATGCTCGGCAGAGATGCTTTCGGGTATTGCCGATCATGTTCATGATGGGATGCTCGGCAGTTATTCTTCCCATATTGTCTGATAATGGTCTCCCGAGCAAATACTGAGTGGTAAAACCTGGGCCTACACCCCGTGTGAGCTTAGGGTGGGATACCGGGTAAAGGGGGATGGGAACAATGGGCCGCATCGTTTGTGCTTAAACCCAAGGCTCAAATGGGCTTGATCATCTCGGGACCGTACATTAGATATAATTATACTAGTTATAAGCAAGGGAAAAAAATTATTTGGTTTTAAACTATGCTGGTGTTGGAAATTCTTGCTTTCATCCTGGTCAGTGCTACAAACTTGTGCTGTCAATAAAGTCAGATCAAATGGAACTCATTGATTTCACAAAGTACCAATAATTAGCTTCATCACCAACAAGTAAAGTGATTTAGATTAGGGGAGAGAGAGAGAGAGAGAAAGAGAGAGAGAGAGAAATTTTTGTTGAACTGGAGTAGAAACTTTGGAGAAGAACAATGAAATATTTAAGAAAAGAAAAGGTTAGTTAAATTATTTTATTTTAGAAATTTATTTCATTTGTTTTAAAGATTTTATTGGTTATTTAATCACATGGTTCATGCAACATGATTTAATTGGATGTACTAACCCATGTGGTAGGTTGAGGGAGTAAATAGTAAATCACAACTCTAAAGTTTGGAGCCATTTTGATTTTGCCCCTTTAACATTTCATAATTTAATTTTGATTTGCTCAATTAGTTAGGACTTAGGGGTTCGTTTTAATTGGTACTCTCCATTAATTTTTTTTTTTTTTTCTAGCTAGCCTCAAAGACGAAGCTACATTCAGGCCCAAGGGGCCCTAGGTCCCTGAGTTGTATAATTTAAAAAAAAAAATATATATATATATATATATATTGTAGATTTGGGCCTAATTTGAATAGGATTCAAGAAAAATAAAACTTGGCACCTCTACTCATATCAAACTAAACATCACAAATCAACCCAAAAATCACGTATCAACCCATATTTTAACTCAAAGATGACCCCAAAAAAATCAAATCATATCAAATCAAACACCTACCTTAGGGCCCAAGGGGCCTAAGGCCCCAGAGTTGCATAGTTTTTATTTTTTATTTTTTATTTTTGTAAATTTGGGCCTAATTTGAATTGGACTCAAGAAAAATAAAACTTGGCACCTCTCCTCATATCAAACCAAACATCACAAATCAACCCAAAAATCACATATCAACCATATTTTAACTCAAAGTCTGACCCAAAAAAATCAAATCATATAAAATCAAACACCACATAGCAAATCATATTTGCTAATACTAAATAGATGTTTATTTGGATTTTTATGAATTTATTTAAATATTTTGGCCCCTTAATCAAATCGTTGTTGTTGTTGATGTTGTTGTTTTGTTTTTTTTTTTTTTTTTTTTTTTGGAGGGGGAATGAAATTGTTGTTAAGTGACACATCAACTAAAACTTTTTTTTAGACCAAAAAGTTTCAAACTCAATTAAACTGTTGATTTTAAAAAAAAAAAATTAAAAATTTCACTCCCTGTTTTGATGAATAGTTCAATGAAAACTTGGAAATTCGAATATTTTCTTATTTGTACGTAATCTGCCATGCATAGGATCGATAGAGTACGTTGGTTTCAGCACCAAAAAAAAGAAAAAAAAAAAAAAAAAGAGTAAGTCGGTTAAAACGTAAATGCAGAGTCAGGATTCTATGTCAATTGCGAGTCGGTGAACACAGTTCAAGCAGGATTAGGTTATCTCATTGGCTGCTATATATATTATAGTATATATTAAGAGAAGCAAAACCACATATTACTTACCAACATACTATTGATTCTCAAAGTATCTGATAGTAAAGCTTCTCAATATTCAACGTCAATCGTCTAGTTCTAGTTTTTTCTTCTCAATATTCTAGTTCTAGTTTTTTCTTCTAATTCTAGTTAGTGCTGATTCAATGGAGGCTGAACAAGAACAACATGAACCGCAAAACAGTGATTCAATGGAGGCTGAACAAGAACAACATGAACCGCAAAACAGTGATCAAAGGGCCAGAGAAACATCATACAAGAAGAGAAACCCGACCGTGATGAAGAAAGCCAATGAACTTTCTCAATTGTGCAATATCCCAGTCTGTGTGATTTCCTATGGGCCTGATGGCAATGTCGACACGTGGCCTGAAAGTCGAGATGACGTGGTGGAAGTACTCAACAAGTACAAAGACCACAGTGGAATTCATAAGAAATATCCTTTTGTGAACAAAGACAAGAACAATAACAAGGAAGAAAAAGAAGAAGATGAAGAAGAAGAAGAAGAAGATGATGATGAAGAAGAAGAAGATGAGGAGGATGTTGATGAATCAGAGGAAGATGAGGAAAGAAACAAGGTAGAAGAATTTGAGAGGGTTTTGTTAGCGTGGGAGTATGGTTGGCTTTATGATACAGATGATGAGAAGTTGTTTGAGATGAGGTTGAATTCGTTGAAGACGAAGCTTTGTGTTATGAAAAACAGGATAGAATTACTTGAGAATAAGAAAAGGAAGTGGAGTAATAATAATAATAACAACAACAGTACTACGAGCATACCTAATAATAACAATAATTATGAGGTTGGAAGTAGTAGCGGTAGTAGTAGAGCTGAGGTTGCTCGTGCTTACGGATTAATGAGTACTATTAGAAGGTTAAATTTGCCCAAGATGAGCCTATCTCAGTGCAGCCAGTGACAACCACAACCTAATTAGAAGGTTTTGGCCATGGATTGATTTTTCATGAAGCAATTTATTGTAATTTTATATATAACTTTTAGTGTTTTTAGTTCTCTTGTGATAGTTTGATATCTTTTAGTTTTTAGCTTTTAATTTTAATTTAATTTTTAATTTTCTTTTATGGTGGGGATCCAAATTTAACTCTAGAGGTTAAGCCTAGAAGATTTGGTTTCAGAAATTGAATTTAATTTCAAGCAATTTGTTGTTTCAATGTTTTTCTTTTTTCTGATTTTGTGAGAAGTTGTCTTTGTTAATTACTTGTTAGTGTTAATTTCCTTTTACTATTGGGAAACCCAAATTTGTGAGCAATAATAGTCTTTTGTGGTAGTGATAATGTTTGGCCAGACTCTGGAAATATCCCTCCAATTATTTCTTAGTATATACACACCACTTGTATAAAAAAAAAAAAAAAAAAGGATAAAATAAAATACTATTTCTAAGTGATCGATAGTAATTAAATTTTGTAATTTGTTATAATTTTTTGTTAATATTTATATAAGTAATTCTGAATATGAGGTTTCAAATATTTCAAAGGAGTAAATTGCGAATCACATCCCTAAAATTGGGGTAATTTTGATTCTAATTCTTAATTTTTCAAAATTTATATTCACCCTCTTAACATTAGAGGTTCATTTTGATTAGAAACTCCTCCATGAACAAAAATCCTAGTTGGTTGTGAAGTGACACTTCCCTTTACAATATTTCTGGACATTAAAATTTTCTCAAGAAAATCAAAATGTTCTTTCGAAACAAACACTCAAAAAAATTTTCAAACATAATCAAACCCATCAATTTGTAAAACCCAATAAATCCCTCTTGCCCAAAATCAAACTTAGCAAATCGTCGAAATCGTAGTAGAAATGTCGATTGCCCTGACTTATCAAATTACAGAAACCTAGATATCCATCACTACCTCGAATTGCTTGTTAGGGAGAATAAACACATTGGAGAGCTTTCTTGAATAGTTAATATAACATATTGAGACACACTTAAACCCAAAAGGCCTAAATCCAACGGGTATGTGCTCAATTATATTATATTAACCACTCATTCTTCTCATCTATATTCAATATGAGACTTCACTCACATGTGTAATCTAAGGCCATGGTTGAGACAGAAACAGGTTTGAAAGTAAAATTTTTGAAGTCAAATAATGGAGGAGAGTACATAGATGGAAGATTCAGTGAGTATTATGTTGCACAGGGAATTAGGCTGGAGAAGACCATTCCTGGGACACCACAGCAAATGGTGTGGCTGAGCGCATGAACAGAACTCTCAATGAGCGTGCTAGGAGTATGAGGTTGCATGTTGGACTACCAAAAACTTTCTAGGCTGATGTTATTAGCACTGCAGCTTATTTGATAAACCGAGGGCCATCAGTTCCCATGGAGTTCAAACTTCCTGAGGAGGTTTGAAGCAGTAAAGAGGTAAAGTTTTCACATTTAAAAGTTTTTGGTTGTGTTTCTTATGTTCATATTGATTCTGATACTCGTAGTAAACTTGATGCAAAGTCTAAAATATGTTTTTTCATTGGCTATGGTGATGAGAAATTTGGCTATAGGTTTTAGGATGAACAAAACAGGAAAATCATCAAAAGTAGAAATGTGATATTTAATGAACAGGTTATGTACAAGGACAGGTCAACTATAGTGTCAGATGTTACAGAGATAGATCAAAAGAAATCTGAGTTTGTAAACTTAGATGGATTGATTGAAAGTACTGTCCTAAAAAGGGGTGAAGAAGATAAGGAGAATGTAGATTCACAGGTAGATCAGAGTACACCTGTAGCTGAAGTCCGCAGATCTTCCAGGCACATTAGACCTCCACAGTGTTATTCACCCGCTTTAAATTATCTCCTATTAACTGATGGTGGTGAGCTAGAGTGTTATAATGAAGTCTTGCAAGATGAGAATTCAAGCAAGTAGGAGTTAGCCATGAATGATGAGATGGATTCCTTGTTGGGGAATCAAACATGGGAACTGACTGAATTGCCAGTAGGAAAGAAGGTTTTACATAACAAGTGGGTATACAGAATAAATAATGAGCATGATGGTAGCAAACGTTATAAGGCCAGATTAATTGTTAAAGGGTTCCAACAGAAGGAAGGCATTGACTACACAGAGATATTTTCTCCAGTTGTGAAGATATCAACAATTAGATTGATGCTGGGAATGGGGGCTGTAGAAAACTTATATCTTGAGCAGTTAGATGTGAAGACAGCATTCCTTCATGGTAACTTGGAGGAAGACCTTTACATGATTCAACCAGAAGGGTTCAATGTTCAGGGACAAGAGAATCTAGTCTGCAAACTAAGAAAGAGTTTGTATGGCCTAAAACAAGCTCCTAGACAGTGGTACAAGAAATTTGACAGTTTTATGCATAAAATTGGGTTCAAGAGATGTGAAGCTGATCATTCTTGCTATGTTAAGTTTTTTGACAATTCTTACATCATATTACTATTGTATGTGGATGATATGCTTATTGTAGGGTCTTGCATTGAGGAGATTAATAATCTGAAGAAGCAATTGTCAAAACAGTTTGCAATGAGGGATTTGAGAGCTGCAAAGCAAATCCTTGGTATGAGAATCATTAGAGACAAAACTAATGGTACATTGAAGCTTTCACAGTTAGAGTATGTGAAGAAAGTTCTCAGCAGGTTCAATATGAATGAAACTAAACCAGTGAGCACACCCTTAGGTAGTCATTTCAAATTAAGTAAAGAATAGTCACCGAAGACAGAAGAAGAAAGGGACCATATGAGCAAGGTGCCCTATGCCTCAGCTATTGGCAGCTTAATGTATGCTATGGTGTGTACAAAGCCAGACATTGCACATGCAGTGAGAGTTATGAGCAGATTCATGAGTAGGCCTGGAAAGCAGCATTGGGAGGCAGTCAAGTGGATTCTGAGATATCTGAAGGGTTCATCAGATACATGTCTTTGCTTCACAGGTGCAAGTTTAAAACTGCAGGGTTATGTAGATGCTGATTTTGCTGGTGATATTATAGTAGAAAGAGTACTACTAGGTTTGTATTTACTCTGGATGGTACAGCTATATCATGGGCTTCAAATCTGCAAAAGATTGTTACTTTGTCTACTTCAGAAGCTGAGTATGTTGCAGCAACTTAAGTTGGAAAGGAAATTATTTGGCTACATGGTTTCTTAGATGAATTGGGTAAGAAGCAAGAGATAGGCATTCTACACAGTGATAGTCAGAGTGCAACTTTTCTTGCTAAAAATTTGGCTTTTCATTCAAAGTTGAAACATATACAGACAAAATACCACTTTATCATGTACCTTATTGAAGATAAGCTAGTAATACTTGAGAAAATATGTGGATCTAAGAACTCGGCAAACATGTTGTCTAAAGGTGTCACTATTGAGAAGCTGAAGCTGTGTGCAGCTTTAGTTGGTCTTCTAGCTTGAGGATAGGAGGATGAGTTGCAGGGATGAGGGATTGCTTTTGGAGGATAGCAGCTGATATTAGTAATTGAACTAGTCTCCAAGTGGGAGATTTGTTGGGTTTTGTGGAGCCTAGTTTATGTTTAAATTTTTGGCCCATTTTGTAGTCCATTGCAGGGATGAGGGATTGCTTTTGGAGGATAGCAGCTGATGTTAGTGATTGAACTAGTCTCCAAGTGGGAGATTTGTTGGATTTTGTGGAGCCTGGTTTATGTTTAAATTTTTAGCCCATTTTGTAGTCCATTGTAATCCTGTGCACAAGATATAAAAGCCACTTTTGTGATTAGGGTTTGTAATTGTTGTTGTGTTTTTAGAGAGAGAAAAAAAAACACTGTAGTCACACTTTGTATTTTTCCTTGATAATAGAGAAATTCCTACAACTTCGTGGATGTGGGCAAATTGCCGAACCACGTAAATACTGTCTTGTGCGTGTGATTGTTTTCTTTAACGTGTGTTTTCTCTATTTTTTTGTTTCTCATAGGTTAGAATTTCAGTTTGAATTCCCAACAACTGGTATCAGAGCCTAGAGTTAGGTTTGAGTGGGAGCAATGGCAGAGGAAGCAGGAAAGGCGTCTGGAATAAAAAAGTTTGATGGCACAGACTTCGCGTATTGGAGGATGCAGATTGAAGATTATCTCTATGAGAGGAAATTGCACGTGCCTCTTTTGGGGACAAAACCTGAGGCGATGAAGGCTGATGAATGGGCTCTTCTTGACAGACAGGTACTGGGAGTTATCAGGTTAACTCTGTCTAGGTCTGTTGCACACAATGTTGTAAAGGAGAAGACTACAGCAGATCTGATGAAGGCTTTGTCTGGTATGTATGAAAAGCCGTCAGCAAATAACAAGGTGTATCTGATGAAGAAACTGTTCAATTTGAAGATGGCAGAAAATGCATCAGTAGCACAACATTTGAATGAATTTAACACTATCACAAATCAATTGTCATCTGTAGAAATTGATTTTGATGATAAGATTCGTGCTCTGATACCACTTGTCAGGGAGAATAAACACCTTGGAGAGCTTTCTTAAATAGTTAATATAACATATAGAGACACACTTAAACCCAAAAGGCCTAAGCCCAATGGGTATGTGCTTAATTATGTTATATTAACCACTCATTCTTTTCATCTTTATTCAATGTGGGACTTCACTCACATGTGTAACCCAACACTATCGTGACCCATTGACCAAGTTCGTGACTGACATGAAAACCTCATGATACGTATGCTACCATTGTGATTATCGTCCTCTTGCTTACTATAACTATGTCAAAGTAGGATTTGAGAAAGCATTTGGTCTAAGTCCCAACTTTCTTGCCTTTTGAAACTATGCCGATGTTGAAAATTCTTGGTTTTTTCATCATAGTCAGTATTGGAAACTCTTGCAATCATTAAAGTCATATCAAATGGAAGTCACTGGTTTCACAAAGCACAAATAATTAGCTTCATCACCAAAAGTAATGAGAGAGAGAGAGAGAGAGAGATTATTGAACTTGAGCAGAAACTTTAGAGAAGAACCAAGAAAGCATGGGTGCGACTCCAGGGCCGCCACACCTGCACCGGACTTGTGGCGACACAGCGACGCTCCTCCAACATGCCAATTCAGTTTTTTTTTTTTTTTTTTTTTTTTTTTTTTTTTTTTTTTTTTTTCGCGCGATATGCTCCGATATGGACCATTCACATCGATTCCGGCCAATTCAACACAAATTTCGGCCGATTCCGACCGAAATTAGCCGAAACTGGCTGAAATACATCTTAAAAAAATAATAAAAATAAACTTGTGGGTTGTATTCTAATTTATGAATATCATGTTTTAGTTATTATCTGCTATTACTCTTAAATTGGTATATATTTACAATTATATGAAAAAGTATGCTTAGCAATATATAGAAAATATAAATAAAAATATTTTTAATAATTTTTTTAATTGCCGCACCCGCACCCTACTTTTTCAAAAATTGCCGAGTCACACACCTGCATCCGCTCCTGAATCCGAAAACACACCCTTGCTTCATAGAGAAGAACAATGAAATATTGAAGAAAAGAAAAGGTTAGTTCAATTATTTTGTTTTAGAGATTTATTTCATTTGTTTTCAAGATTTTTTTGGTTATTTAATTACATGGTTCATGCTACATGATTTAATTGGGGGAACTAGCCCATGTGGCAGATTGCGGAAGTAAATTGCAAATCACACTCCTAAAATTTTGAGTCACTTTGATTTGTTCCATTAGTTAGAGGTTTGTTTTGATTACTACTCTCTCTTTTTTTTTTTCTTTTTTTTTTTTTAAGTCCAAGTTGGCCACAAGGACAGAGCCACATTAAGGCCCATGGGGTTTTGGCGCCCCGAGTTGCATAATTTTTTTTATAGATATATAAGGGCTTAATTCATATTGGACCCAAAGAAAATAAAACTCGGCCCCCTCCTTATATCAGAGCAAACATCACAAATCAACCAAAACACCACACTTCATCCAATATTTTATCTCATAAATGAATTAAAAAAAAAAATCAAATACCATGTAGCAGCCCATATTTGCTAATACTTAATAGATGCTTATTTAGATTTTCATGATTTTATTTTGTTTATATTTTGGTCCCCTTACTCGAAATTGTTGTTATGTCACACCTCAACTAAAAACTTTTTTTTTGGAGACCAAACAAAGTTTTAGACTCAATTAAACTGTTAATTTTTTTAAAAAAAAAATTATATTTTAATCCCTGTTTTTGGCTTTCAATAGAGACTTAATGAATTGAAAAAAAAAAAAAAAAGGAATTGAATTGAATCTCACAGAGAGAGAGAGAGAGAGAGAGAATTTTGACCAGAAAAGAAGATGAATGCCAAGGTAAGGCCGAGAAGTGCTTGGATCTCCATTTGCTTCGATTTGATAATAAATTTTATGTTTGGTGAATGCAAGATTTAAAATGAGGGAACTAAGATTATATAGACCCTGATCGCAGGACAAAAAGATAGTAGCAAATCTTGTTTAGATTTCTTCTCATTTGTTTCTTAGAGCAAAAAAAAAAAAGATTTCTTCTCATTTGATTTTGGATAATTAGGTATATAAGCTAGTAAAGGTTATTCGGGCATGGATAAATTACAAATTACACCCCCCAAAGTTTGGAAGTGATTAGATTTTTCACCCTAAAGTTTCAGAATTTGGATTTTACCCCATATCGTTTAGGGGTGTTTTGATTTTACACCTTAATATTTCAAAATTTGGATTTTATCTCCTATATTTTATGGGTGTTCGAATTTTACTCCCTAAAATTTGGGGGTGTTTGGATTTTACACCCTAAAATTTCATAATTTGAGAGTATAAAATCCAAGCACTCCTAAACTTTAAAGGTTAAAATCCAAATTTTGAAACGCTAGAGTGTAAAATTTAAACCCTGGATGATTTTTCTTGTTAGATCATTCTTAGGATATCGTAGTCATTAGGTTCCTAGAGTGACTGATACATGAAAGTCGTATGTAAAAGGTTGAAGTTTGACCATCGATAGAAAGTCTATCTATTTGACAATCTAGCTAATATATAATCACATGTAGTTCAAACTCGGTATTGTTTTTTAGAAGCAAGCTTATGAACTAGAGGTGTAGTTTCATATGCAATACAGGTGCAACGTTTGAGATTAGTGTTTAAACTTTATTCTTCGTAAATAAGGAAAAAAACACACCTTAAGTAGATTATATGATAACATACTGTGTAACTAAAAACTAAAATAATCACTTTAGTTCCTAACTCAAGCGCTAAAGGGTGAGGAAGGATTTGGTTGAAGGTAGAAGTTTAGATATATAGAGAGAGAGAGAGAGAGAGAGAGAGAGAGAGAGAGAGAGAGAGAGAGAGAGAGAGAGAGAGAGAGAATTTTGACCAGAAAAGAAGATGAATGCCAAGGTAAGGCCGAGAAGTGCTTGGATCTCCATTTGCTTCGATTTGATAATAAATTTTATGTTTGGTGAATGCAAGATTTAAAATGAGGGAACTAAGATTATATAGACCCTAATCGCAGGACAAAAAGATAGTAGCAAATCTTGTTTAGATTTCTTCTCATTTGTTTCTTAAAGCAAAAAAAAAAAAGGATTTCTTCTCATTTGATTTTGGATAATTAGGTATATAAGCTAGTAAAGGTTATTCGGGCATGGATAAATTACAAATTACACACCCCAAAGTTTGGAAGTGATTAGATTTTTCACCCTAAAGTTTCAGAATTTGGATTTTACCCCATATCGTTTAGGGGTGTTTTGATTTTACACCTTAATATTTCAAAATTTGGATTTTATCCCCTATATTTTATGGGTGTTTGAATTTTACTCCCTAAAATTTGGGGATGTTTGGATTTTACATCCTAAAATTTCATAATTTGAGAGTATAAAATCCAAGCACTCCTAAACTTTAAAGGTTAAAATCCAAATTTTGAAACGCTAGAGTGTAAAATTTAAACACCCTAAATTTTAGAAGGTAAAATCTAAATTCTAAAATTTCAAGATGTAAAATCTAAATACCCCTAAACTTTAGGAGTTCAGTTTACAATTTACCCTATATTCTAAATATTTAGTCAGAATTTTAGTATATATTCTAAATAGCTAGTCATAATGGATGAAGGAGGACATGCCACTATTATTCATAACTAGCTTGTAACCCCATGCATATGCATGGATATACTTAAAAGATACATAATATAATTTTTACATATATAATTTAAATATTATTGATATTCATTCTTATAATTTTTTTTTTTTAACTCTTTAAAAAGTCTTGTAAGAATGTTATTAGATAGAAAATGTAAATTCTCCATTTTTTAAATATTTTTATGTTCATTAATTCTAGAGCCTTTGATTTTTATACACAATAACTCACTTGAATGGATATTTATAATATGGTCCCACATTTGATTTCAAAATTAAGAAATATGACTCTCTCTCTCTAAATATAAATATTTTAGGACACATGGTGCAAAATTGGACTTCAATTGTAGAATCTAATTGGATTTTCTCTAATTTATATATATATATATATATATATAATGACTTATAAAATTTGAATTTTTTTTAGTTATATAAAAAAAATGGCTTATAAATATAAAATCATTCAAAATCTCTCTTCCTCTAATTTTATATATAGTGTTAAATATATGATTATGTTTTTTATGATTTATTTATATTGGACTCCTCGTTTTCTACACTAAATTAACTCATTTGGCACAAAAATTAAAAAATTTCGATTAGATAGGATACATGACGTAAAATTAAGTTCTAATTGAAATCCAATTTTTACACTGAATTAACTAACTTGGCGCAAAATTTAAATTTTTTTATTAGATGGGACACATGGTGCAAAATTAGATCTAATTGAATTCCAATTTGAAATCTAATTGAATTTTCTCCTCAGTTTACTTATATAATATATATATATATATAATATGACTTATAAACTTGAATTGTTTTTAGTTCAACAAAAAAAAAAAAGACTCATAAATATAAAATCATTCAAAAATTATGTTTTTTATGGTTTACTTATACTAGCATTATTCCCATGTGATGCACGGCTTGATGAAAATTCATATGTAAGCTATTTTTTTAATTATTAAGACAAAATTATTAAACAAATAGTAATAATGAATATAAAATATATGTAAATAATTTTAATTGAAAAAATTGCTTTAAGTTCTACTTGTTTAGAGTTTGGACTTTATTTGAAAATTCTCTTTGTGCTTTGTGTTAATTTCCTCATATGAGATATGGAATGAGTTTGATCATTCCTATTTGAGTTATGTTTAACCTATGCTCTAGTCAACACAAACAATAATAAACAAAATAGTTCCTCAATACAAAAATTTTCCTAGTAATAGTCTAATTAAAATAAAAATAAAAATCAACACACTGACAAATTAAATATAATAACCAAACCAAAATCAAAACATACACAAAGAAAACGTGAGTTGTTGTATGGGATTTAAGTTTAAAATTTTTTATAATAGACTTTTAGTTTGAATAGAATTTAAATTTGTTGACTTTTAAATGTATAAAATTAATTTACTAATTAGTTGTTCTTAAAAAATTGATAATAGACTTTTAGTTGTAGAAGTCAAAACGTGGGTTTTTTTTTTTTTTTTAAGAAAATTAAAAGTGGGTTGTTGTTGATTTAAGTTTAATAGACTTTTAGTTTGAATAGAATTTAAATGTGTAGAAATTTAAATGATAAAGTTTTACATAAATTAAACTGTTGTTAAAGATATACAAGAAGATGTATAATATAATTCCTTATATATTAATTTAAATACTATTGATAGTCATTTTTATATTTTATTAATTCTTTAAAAAAAATTGTAAGGATATTATTAGGTATAAAATGTAATTTTTTTTTTAATTATTGTGAAGCACTTTTTTTTTTTTTACGATTCATTTATTCTAAACTCTTTGGTTTTTGTACTTAATAACTCACTTAGATGAATATTTATGATGTGGTATCACATTTGATTCTAAAATTAAGAAATAAAACTCTTTAAGAATAAATAATTTAGGACATATGACGCAAAATTGGAACTCTAATTTGTGTTTCTTTTAGTTTCACATATTATTATATATATAGATTGGACTCCTCTTTTTTTTACTCTAAATTAACTCATTTGGCACCCAAAAAAAAAAAAAAAAAAAAACTTAGATTAGATGGGACACATGTTGCAAAATTAAACTCAAATTAAAATCCAATTTTTACATTAAATTAACTCACTTGGCACAAAAATTAAAAAATTTAGATTAGTTGGGACACGTGGCACAAAATTAGACTCTAATTGAATTCCAATTTGAAATCTAATTGGATTTGAAAGAGATTAATATTACTCTTTTTGGATCTTCAGGAGACACTAAATTTATCTAATCCTATAAATCCAACACTAAATTTATCCAAATATATTTGACAAAGGACAAAATTTAGTTACAAAATTGATTATAACATATGGCTACAACCTTACTCAATATCATTAATATTACTATATACTAGTATGTAACCCCGTGCTACCGCACGGGACTGGTTAATTATAATGATGCTATTGGCCAATTTTTTTGTTTTTGTTTTGTTTTTGTTTTTTTGGGTTTATCACACGGATGATAGAATTAAATCAAACAATGAAAAATATATATTGCATTTTATTATTTAAGTAATGCTATTGGTCTTTTTTTTTTTTTCTTTTTTATCATACATAGGATAGTGTGGGGGGAATAGGGCCCAGCCCAACATAATGGGCCGAAAGCCCATAGGAGAGCTATTTTGCGATCGAGAAGAAGGAGATGGAAAGGGCAGGGCCCATCTGGAAGTGGGACCCTCAGAAGGAATAATTATTACAATCCGAAGATGATATCTCCTGTCCGAAGAGGTTGTAATCCTTTAACGCAAATATTATAAATCAATTGAGTGTGTAAAAGACCAAAATGACCTTCCGAGGACTCCACCTGATCAAGATAAGCTCTGAGTATGCTGGAAACGATAAGGATGGAGAAATATCTAAAGGGAAAGCTGCTACCACCGTATTTAATACTCTACAGCAACTTTTCTGGCCGCATTTATGTGGAGAAGACCCCTGGACAGTGCATCCTAACCTACCGCCACTCACACAGAGCTAAAAGAAGATGCTTGACGTGACATATACTCAAGCAAACTCATGGATGAGGAACAAGTGGACGATGGAGATGAAGAGAAGGGTGGCTATATAAAGGAAGGAGGCTTCTAACGAGAGGGAGGAGGAAAAAGAAAAAAGGGAAAGAGAGAACTTGACTGTAACCCTAAGACCTTTATTCATCAGATAAACAATAATATAGCTTTTCGGATTTTTAGGCTTTACGTGTAAATTCATGTTGGCTTATGTTTGAAAGTTGTGATTCGTTGTTGTCAATCCAATACTTAACCTAACTCTTTCACCCATACTCTACAAATTTATTGTTTTGGGCTTGGGCCACAAATCCTAACCCTACAGATAGCATTAGATAAAACAACGAATAAAAAAAAGAGAATATTGCATTTTATTATTTAAGTGATGCTACAATGAAGAAAAAAGAAATATTGTATTTTATTATTTAAAATATATAAAGGGACATTAAAAAATAAAAACTGATAATTGAGTTTGGAATCTTCTTGGAGGTGCCAATGAAGCGCTAATGTATGAGAGTATGAAGTAAGGAAGAGTGGGATTGAACATTGTATTTGAACCCGACCTTACTCTAAGAAATCTGTAAGGAGGAGGAGAGGGTAGTGTGTGGATCTAGTTGGTAGAGGTTGAGAGAGGAGGAGACATGGGATGACGATATGGAATTAGGAGGAGATGATGTTTTACTTTTATAGTCTTTCTCGTTGGACTCCTTGATTCTAGTTGTAGGATTAGAAGAGCTCCAGACTCTATTGAGATTACCCATAAAAGTGTGCATGTGAGATGTTCTTGCTTAGACCAATGAATATTATCATTGTGGTTTTCTTGGCTTCCGTGTTAAATGTTAATGTATCATTTATTTGGGTACAAAAATTAGAAAATTTAGATAAGATACATGACACAAAATTGGAGTCCAATTTATAATTCCATAAAAGTGTGCAAGTAAGATGTTCTTACTTAGGCTAATGAGCATTATCATTGTGGTTTTCTTGGCTTCCGTGTTAAATGTTAATGCATCATTTATTTTGGCATAAAAATTAGAAAATTTAGATAAGATACATGATATAAAATTGGAGTCAAATTTATAATCTAATTAGATTTTTTTTTTTTTTTTTTTTTTGAGTTTTGGTTAGGACAAGTGGCGCAAAATTGAGAATCCAATTAAAATCTAATTGGATTTTCTCTCTGCTTCACCTATTATTATATATATAGATTTCAAAATCTAACTGTTGGATTTTATGTTTCTTACTCAATATCATTAATACACATGTTAAATTTTGTGCCAATTAGATATTATTTACTATATGATCTATAAGATTATATTTCATACATAATTTTAAACTACAAAAATTTACAATTTGCACTATTTATTGATGACAACTATTGTTTTTTAATTTTTTAGAAATTTTGCAAGCATGGATGATATAAGAAGAAAATGTAATACAATGATAAATTTGTAAAAATTCACCTATAATAAAAAGATACGGAGTAAAATTACGGAGTAAAATTGTAGGTTTAGGTTACAATTAATTTTGTAGCTAATTTTGTCATTTGACAAATCTAAAATAAAAATGAATATTTATTTGTTATACGAGTTAAATGGGTCATTTCAGGTTGATACAAATAAATTAATGTGTCAAACGTGTCTATTGCAAGTCAAGCAGGTTGGCTCACTTATGACACATTTCTTATTGTGTCGCTTTCGAGTCGACCCATTTATAATCTAAAACTGCTAAGACTCAACCCTAATCCATAAAAACCCGTGTGGTGTTTACGGATTAGGTCAAACATTAACTCATCTAGTCATAATGAATGATTGATGTTAAGACATACGTGTTTTACTTGTTAAAAACATATGTCATTCTTTTATGTAATTGGTTAATTTTTTGACAAAATGCATTTTACTTGTAATTGGATAGATCTATGATATGTTTAATACTTCAAGAAACATGTTGTTCAAGTCTAGTATTAAAGTCATGAAGATTGGACCAAGAAACAAGTGAAGAAAAGCTGTTTAATAAAGCTAGACAGATAGCTTGACACTTGTGAACAGATAGCTCGATAGCTACTTGACACCTCTTGACAGCTAGGCTATCTATCGAGATTTTCAACTTCTTTTTATCGCAATCTTGATAGCTTCTTGAGATCTGGTGAATCAATCGAGAAAGCTTCTGTCTCCTTGACACCTCCTCGAGAGCTTCTCGATAGCTGTATCTGTCGAAGTTTAAAGTTCAACACCTTCTCAACACCTCTCAATCGATCGAGGTTACGAAAATTTAGATTTTTAGATTTGATTTTCGGCCCATGCTGACATGTATGTGTAGGGTTTTTTTTTTTCACAACCCTAGACCTATATAAGGCTTATTTTAGAGGCCGTCACATAAGAGAATACAAAGAAAACGAATGCAAAAGGTGATCGATGCCTTTTTCTTTCTAAAAGAAGCTACTGCGTCTTTGTACCTTAGGATTTTGTAACCAAATACTTCTTGATCTTCATTGTTGATAAAGTAAAAAACTTTGCAGCTAACATCTTCTTCAAGTTGATGAGTGAGTCACGTACTAGGATTTGTGCAAAGAAGTTAGTCACGTATTGGGATCCGTGCATCAAAGGGTGGCGATCATATATTGAAGAGTTCAGAGGTTCTGAAGCGGTAGAAGGTTTCTGCTGTAAGTTCATCTACGGGGATTGTAGAGTCTAGGGACAAAGGTTTTGTATTAGATCTGAAACTTCTCTTTACTATAGTGGATTACTTTTCAAGAAGGTTTCCCCCCAGGTTTTTTACTGTGAAACTAGTTTGTTTCATTAGTTTTATTGGATCATCATATTTTGTCTTATTTATTTTTTCGTTGCATGATTTTGACATGATATTGATGTTTGTTTGTTTTAACAAGTTTTATTCATAATAAATCTAATTAACAACTTGGGTTTAAAACTTGTTAATTTTATTAATCGGGGTCTAAATTTCCCAACAATTGAGGACATAACACTATTATTCATAATTTATGCCAATATATCCTGGCCATGAGATTTTAAGAGATAAATATTACTTTTTTTTTTGGGATTTTGAAGAGACACTAAATTTATCCAATTCTATAAATCAGACACGTATATAGTTGGCCTAATTTCCAATCATATGGCTAGGAGTAGCATTTCCCATGCCAAGATTTTTTATTTTATTTTTTGAGAAGACCCATGCCAAGATATATTGAAGCTATTTTATTTTTTCCCCCCTTCTCTAACTAAGTTTTCCCCTATGTATTATTATTATTGTTTTTAATTATGAAGTCCCTACGTACTTTAAATAGTCAAGGATTTGTTAATTTGGCAATTTGCCCCCTTACACTTAGGCCGTAAGAAAATATAATGGCTCCTCTGAAAACTCTGTCAATTAAACTACAAGGCTCTTGAGTCTTGCCTGATAACCATGGTGATAACACATAAACAAAAATTTAAATGAAGTCACATTTAAGTTCAGTGTCCCTTATTTTTGAATGTATCAGTTCAGTGTCTTATTCAATTATGGAGAAGATGTGTTTTTATGAGAAGTGGAAATTTAAATGATAGCGTGAAATGGAAATTTTTTATTAGAACTATGGAGAAGATGAGTTTTTGTGAGAAGTGGATGACCTGTATTTTTGAATGTATCAGTTCAATGTCTTATTCAATTTTAGTAAACGGGGAGCCAAAGGGAGATATTAAGCATCCGTTTGGGAACAACTTATTTAGTTAAAATTGAATTTTTTTTTTTTTTTAAGTGTAGAAAAAAAGTTAAAAGCTAGCTAAATAATACAATGAGACACATAAATAGTATCAAAAAATGCAATAGGATCCATGAATAGTACCAAAAAGAAACTAAAAACTCAAATAAGCTAAACTTTTCATCACATCCCAAACAAACTCTAAACCAACTCGTGGGATCAGATAAGGGGATCCTTTATCTCCATATTTTTTTTTCTTTGTTCCAAAGGCTTGAACAGGTCAATTCAAAAGGCAGCAGGTGATGAAACAATTGGAGGTTTTTCTCTTTGTAAGAATGGTCCTCACACCACTCATTTCTTTTTTGCTAATGATAGCTTATTATTTTGTCATGCAAACTTGGATGAATTGAATATTATTTTTCAGGGGTTGTTGTCTTTGTGCGAAAAAGCTTCAGAGCAACAAATAAATAGAGAGGAGAATACATTTTTCTTTAGTAAGTGTGTCTCGAATGGAAGGAGGGAGGAAATTAAAAAAAAAAAAATTTTAAAAACCTATTGGGAGTTCTGAAAATTAAAGAATATGAAAAGTACTTGGGTTTACTAGCAGTAGTAGGGAGAAATAAAAAAAGCAAGCCTAAACTACATCAAGGAGCGAGTTTGGAATAAATTGTAGAGTTGGAAGGAAAAGTTATTGTCCCAAGCAAGTAGAGAAGATTTGCTAAAAGCTATGGTGCAAGCTATCCCAACATTTGATATGAGTTGTTTCAAACTCCCCATTGGCATTTGTCATGAGATCGAAATGCTAATCTGAAAATTTGGTGAGGGCAATGGGGTGAACAGAGGAAAATCCATTGGAAGACCTAAGATTTATTGTGTCAACCAAAAAATGCTAGAGGGAATGGATTTAAGGATTTGGAGACATTTAACAAGGCGATGCTAGCAAAACAAGTGTGGAGACTTGTTCATGATAAGTCCTCTATGTTTTATCGAATCTTCTAAACAAAATTCTTTCCCACTGGTTCGGTATTTGATCCTAAAGTTTCAAAAGGATCATATGTGTGGCAAAGCATTCTTAAGGCGAGATCAGTGATAGCTGATGGCATAATGTGGTGAATTGGTGATGAGAAATCTGTTCGTATTTTTTATGAGAATTGGATTCCAGGGGAATTTCCCAGCTGAATAATATCCCCCAAAAACAATTTTTTAACTAACAAAACGGTTTCTTTCTTATTTGATTTTAATACAGGTGGCAGGCACAATTTTTGAATTGATCGGTTTTTCTTACCCTTTGAAGCACAAAAGTTTAAAGGTATACCACTATGCTGGACAAACCAAGAAGATTGCTTAATTTGGTCAAAAACAATGGATGAGAATTACTTAGTTAAATCAGGATATCAGCTAGTTTGTGAGAAGGAGAATAGAGAAAAAGCTTCGGTTTCTAATGCATCTACCATAAGGAATTTCTGGAACCGTGTATGGAAGCTTCGAATTCCAAACAAAATAAAGAATTTCTTTTGGTGTGCTTGCTTAGAGGCGCTACCAACTCTTGTAAATCTCCAGGGCAAAAAAATTTTAGAAGTTTCCTAATGTTCACAATGTGGTAAAGATCAAGAAGAGACGCTGCATGCTCTTTGGGATGTGAGATAGTTCATGAGATTTGGAGTCCACTATTCAATGGAATTCGTCTAAACTATCAAACTCACTCTATTGGGCATATCATAAAAGACATTCAGTCTACTTCGAGTTTCTTTCAAACTCACTCTTTCTCTCATACTAGGAAGCAGGGCAATTTTATAGCTTATACTTTAGCTAGGAGAGCAAGAAATTCTTTTCCTTTAGAAGTCTAGATGAAGTCTGTTTCATCTGACTTACAACGCCTTACAACCTATGGCGTCTGCTCCTGATGATAGCTCTTTTTCATCTGACCAAAACATCAATCAGTTTTTGATGTAGGCAGGAATTGAACCCCAGATCTCTTATTTAACCATCAGAGACTTTACCAGTTAAACTAGCTGGAACCCACTAATCTTTCTTTGTTGGGTTAATAAAATAGTTTGCTTTCTCAAAAAAAGGAGAAGTTAAATTTATTTAATTACCCTTGTTTATAAATTTATTGATCATTCTCTTTATACTCGTTTCGTTTTTTCAAGCCAACTGTATATATCTTCAGTGATTGTTGCTAATTTTTGTGTGCCTTGATTGGACAACTTAATTAATTTGGGCCTTCAAACATGTTCAAAATATTTCTATAATACCCACACAAATTTCTCAAAAAAAGAAGTTAAATTTACTTAATTACCCTTGTTTATAAATTTATTGATCATTCTCTTCATACTCGTTTCGTTTTTTCAAGCCAACTCAATATATCTTCAGTGATTGTTGCTAATTTTTGTGTGCCTTGATTGGACAACTTAATTAATTTAGGCCTTCAAACATGTTCAAAATATTTCTATAATACCCACACAAATTTTTCAAACAAATTTATAATCTTCCTAGAAACCATAGCAAGGAGAAGATAAGTAGCCTAGGTCTTGAGCATTATATAACTCCACATACTTGTAGAAAGTGTTGTAACTAGGTATTGGCAATTAAGCTTCAAACATTCTCTAAAAATTTCTAGATAATAACCATGATAGAGAGCAAAGAGGAAAGATGGAAACTTGGAAAACAATGGAATCAAGTTGCAATCAATGATGGTGGCGGGGAGCTGCAAACGGCAATGGCAGTGAGTTACAGACGGCAGTGGCGGAGAGAGAGAAAGAGAGGAGAGACAAATGATAGAAAGAGAGAGAAATCAATTAATCTAAAAGAGAAATTTTAGAATTTAACCTAGTCTCCAACTAAAACGATGCCGTTTTGAAGTTGAAATCAAAATTAATATTATGTCCAAAATGACGTTGTTTTGTATCAAATTTTTAAAATAAAAAAAAAATTAATGAAACTACATCGTTTTATGACTCACTTAACCATATTTTCTCCTCTTCTTCTTCCTTCACCTTTCACGCCTCTCTCACTCTCCCTTTCAGAGTTTCGAGTTTCTGTTTTCATGCCTCCCTTCTCAATCACATTGCACAGGCTCTCTCTCTCTCTCTCTCTCTCTCTCTCTCTCCCTTTCAGAGTTTCGAGTTTCTGTTTTCATGCCTCCTGCTCTCTCTCTCTCTCTCTCTCTCTCTCTCTCTCTCTCTCTCTCTCTCTCTCTCTCTCTGTGGAAATTTCTTAAAACTGAAACTTAATTATCATATATGTATATACTAAATATTTCATATATGTTTGTGTGTGTGTGTGTGGCTATTGGTTCGGTTACTCATCAGAATGCAAAATTCACAACCACTCACCACACCATCTGTCGTCGGTAATTGGAAATTGCCTTTGACCACCACACCATACACCTCCAGTGGAGCTCTGTAGGGTGCAGTTTGGATCGATGCAAGCTGATTTTGTCGAGTGCAGGCAGAATTTGAACAGGCCTAATTCAGACACCCCACATGCCATTTCAACCAACACGTGATGTGGCAATGTTAATGGCCATTTTGCTTGACTACATTGCTTAGTTTAAGCTTGAAAGCAATGTAAGGATCACAACTACATATATTTTTTTTTACAATAACTCGATACATGACAAGTTATTATAAAAGTTACAAACTTTATTATTATACTAGTAATTGACCCTATTTTTGTTTGTAAATGTGTAAAAAATAGTCTTTAGACAACTATAATGGTTTTATTTTTCTCTACATAAATTCTATCAGAAATATTGTATTAATAAAGGGTTGAATTTCTTTACTTAATAGAAGTTTACATTGAAAATTAAATAACTGCTAAGTTGATGTTCTTTTTGGTAAACTAAGTTGATGTTCTCCTTCTTTAACGAATCCACCTTCAATTAAATATTCTTTTTCCATTTTTCTTTACGCAAACAATTAGTAGAATTTTTTTAAGACATAAACAAATGTATGTTTATGCAATTTATATATAAATTATCAAACATACTTCATAGAAAAGATAGGAAAGGGAATAAAAATTAACAACTCAATTAATTACAACTTTGAATTCAATCTAAAATATGTAGGTGGTAATAAACTATAGTTTCCAACACAATAAATTATCATTAACCAATCCTTAAATGCTATAGATTATACCAAAAGTTCCACTTTAGAAACTTTAGAAGATTACAATAACAATAAAGCTATTTTCTGTTAATTATTGATTAGAGCAAATAACAAAATGAATATAGTGTTGAGTAAAAGTATAAATCAAATAGAAAGATGAAATATGAAGAACAATATATATATATATATCTATCTCTCTCTCTTATATCATATTGTGAGTCTAAATAAAAAATTATATATAAAATAATATGTAATTGTGGGGCCCATGGGCCTGATAGCCTCGGCCCATCGGATAACAGGCCCAAGGCCCATGCCGAGGAACACTAACTATTCAAGGCTAAATTGGGGAAAGCCTCTTTTCCCAATCCACGCCGAGAACCACCTTATCCTCAGCCTGACAAGGGTAACTTTCGGGAAAGATCAGGCCCAAAGCAAGCTGTCACCCTCGCATTTAATGCATTCACCTAACCCCCCTGGCCGCATTAATGGGGATATAACCCCTTAGCAGGGCAACGTTGATCAGAGTGAACCACTCGAGTACTGATAAGGCCTCTAATGGGACGGACGGCCAGAAGAGAGGCAAATGAATGATCAACAGATGGAATAAGGAGATAGGAAGATGAAGACTATAAAAGGAAAACAAGTAAAGTAAAAAAGAGAGGAGAAAAAAAGAGAAGAAAAAGGCTTCCTCGACCCATGGCCGAGGAGCATCCTCCCAGTTGTATAGAAACTCAAGTATCTTTTTATAAATGAAAGTTCATGCTTGGTGAATGAAGACCAGCGCCTAAACCTTTAACCCATTCTCTATAAATTTATTGTTTGGGCTGGATTGGGCTGAAAACCCATTCATATTCAGGGTCAATCCAAATTGAGTCCCTACAGTAATCATTATTTGGGAGATTGCACTTAAACCTGTAAAAAAGGAATAAGAAAATTGAAATCATCTACTAATCAAAATTTAATGCATTTAAAACCTATTATAGATCAGTCTAGAGTACATCAATCTAAACATCAAGACTTAAAACACTGGCATTAATCTCAAAATAATATCAACCGTTCTTAACCAATAAAAGAAATAAATCAATCGTGGTCAAAAAATTATAAAATCTATATCTATGAAAACGAACGTTAAAAATGAGAGAGAGAGAGAGAGAGAGATTTTATTGAACTTGAGCAGAAACTATGGAGAAGAACAATGAAATATTGAAGAAAAGAAAAAGTTAGTTAAATTATTTTGTTTTAGAGATTTATTTCATTTGTTTTCAAGATTTTGTTGGTTATTTAATTACATGGTTCACACTACATGATTTAATTGGACGAACTAACTCATGTGGCAAACTAAGGAAATAAATTTCAAATCATGCTCCTAAAGTTTTGAGTAATTTTGATTTATTCCATTAGTTAGAGGTTTATTTTGATTGGTACATACTCTCCATTAAAAAAAAAATCCTAGCTGGCCGCATGGATGGAGCCACATTAAGGCCCACAGCGGCTAGCCCCAAGGAAAATAAGACTTGGCCCCCTCCTCAGATCAAACCAAACATCACAAATCAACCAAAACACCAAATTTCAGCCAACATTTTATCTCATATATATCCAAAAAAAAAAATTAAGAAAAAAATTCCAAATACCATGTAGCAACCCATATTTGCTGATACTAAATAAATACTTATTTAGATTTTCATGATTTTATTTTGTTTATATTTTTGCCCCCTCGGAATTGCTATAAGTGATACCTCAACTAAAAACCTTTTTCTTCGTTTTTTTTTTGAGACCAAACAAAGTTTCAGACACAATTAAAATGTTAATTTTTCTTTTGAATTTTAATCACCATTTTGATGAATAGTTCAATGAAAATTCTAATATTTCTTATTTGTACGTAAATCTGCTATATATGTATAGGATCGAGAGAGTATGTCGGTTTCTGAAGAAAAAAAAACGTCGGTTAGAACGTAAATACAGTAATACTTTCTTTTTAGACGACCCCTTTGTTTTTGTTACAAAAATTAATTGCCTTTCAAGGCAGGATTCTATTTCTATTGGGAGTCGGTGAACACATTATAGTTCGAGTGGGATTAGGACTCGCTACTATATATATATTAAGAGAAGCAAAACCATAAATCTACCAACATATTGTTGATTCACAAAGTACTTGATAGTAAAGCTTCTAAATATTCAACGTCAAGTTTTTGTTCTAGTTAGTGTTCTCTTAATATGGAGGCTGAGCAAGAACCACATGAATCACAAAACTCTCTCAATATGGAGGCTGAGCAAGAACCACACGAACCACAAAACAATCAAAGAGCCAGAGAAATATCATACAAGAAGAGAAACCCAACTGTGATGAGAAAAGCCAATGAACTTTCTCAATTGTGCAACATCTCAGTTTGTGTGATTTCTTATGGGCCTGATGGGAATGTCAACACGTGGCCTGAAAGTCGAGAAGATGTGGTAGGAATACTTAACAATTACAAAAACCAGAGTGGAATACATAAAAAATGGCCTTTCAGTATCAGGGAAAACAATAATAATAAAGAAGGAGAAGGAGAAGGAGAAGGAGAAGGAGAAGAAGGAGAAGAAGATGTTGATGAAGAATCCGAAGAACATGAGGAAAGGAACAAGGTAGAAGAATTTGGGAATGAATTGAAAAAGTGGAAGAATTGGCTTCGCGAAGAAAATGAAGAGGCCTCACTGAAGAGAGGTTTCAATATGTTGAAATCTAACCTTTGTGCTATGAAAAACAGATTGAAATTACTTCAGAATAGGAAGAGAAAGCGAAGCAATGATAATAATAACAACAATACTACGGACACACCCAATAATGATAGTAATAGTTTTGAGGTGGGAAGTGGTAGTAGTTGTACAAGTACAACTAGAGCTAGAATTGTTCATGATTTTGATTTGAATGAAGAGATTTGTGTTGATAATAGTGGTGATAACGATGAGCATCAGAATGTTGGTTCAATGGACGTGAGTACACCTCTAGAAATTGAGCCCATCTCGATGTGGCCAATTACACCATAGCCTAAGAAGGGTTTTTTTCTGATTTAGTTTTAATTTTTTTTTTTTTTTTTTAATGTTGGAAATTCGCCGAACAATGTAATTACGTTGCTATTGAACTTTATGATTCAATTCTAATTTAGATGAATATTTTGTCACGCGAAAGTTTTGTTGCTATAATAATTCAATAAGTTTGATATTTTATTTTCTTTCAATGTTTCTCTTTTTCTGATTTTGTGGGAAGTACAGTAGTGTTTGTGTAATTCCGGTTTCTTTTTTATTTTTTATCTTTTATTTGGTTCAGAAATTGAATTTAATTTCAAGCAATTCGTTGTTATTTTTATCTTGTTTCAATGTTTTTCTTTAGATCTGATTTTGTGGGCAGTAGTATTTCATATCAGTTTGATTTCTGATTTTATTTTAATCTTTGTTATTAATTTCGTTTTACGATTGGGAATCCCCCAGTTTGTGAGCAATATAGTCTTTTGTGGTAACCGGTAATGATAATAGTTTGTCCAGGCTACAGTACAATGTAAATTATTCCCATTGAACTTTTTTTTTTTTAAATAAAATCCATTGATCTTTCCCTTAGAATATGACGATCATCAAGTATTGCATCGGCTTTGCACCATAACAGTTTAACTCAATCTCAGTCCTGCTCTTGTTTCCCTGTTATTGATCATCTTCTTCCTGATCTGGTAATGGTGTCCCAGTCTTTTCATAGATTCTTTGTTCAGAGTGATTCAAAATGGATAAAGATCATTTCGTACTTGCAATAACATTTTCAATGGAAATCCGTACGAAACAAAGTATATAACATGATAATGTAGTGTATACGAATAAATAAAATTTTCTATTGTGTTTTATCATTAAAAGATAAAACTATTTTGAGGTTCTGTACTTGCATCAATTACAGTTGTGCATTTTTTCATGTGAATATACATACATATATATATATATATATTTGGTGGTAAAATGGATATATATTAAGAATTTAGTCTCAGCCAAATGAGCTGTTACAAATCATAATCTATTACAAAAGAGACCAGACAAGTCATGGAGCAAAAGGTGGGACAACTCCACAGGAAGAGTCTAAAACACAAAAAGTCTTGCCGGAAAGAAGACTTCTTTCCTGGTCAGTGCATCAGCATAAGCATTGGCTTCCCGAAAGCAGTGCTAGATTTTCCAAGATGACAGTTGATATTTGCTCTTATATAATAATATAAGAAATTCTGAATATGGGGTTTCAAATATTCCAAGGTTACAAAATTAAAATTTAACTAGATAACAAAAGATTTTGTTTGCTTTATATTTTTGGTCATTACAATGAAAATTCATAAAATAATTTCATAGTCAGATTAACTTATATAATAGTCAGATTAACCCCTTGTACATATATATTAATAAGTTTGAATACTTTCTTCTAAAAAAGAGTATCAACCTGTGATTGGAGTAAATCACTTACACATGAATCAAATATTAGTATCTGATAAAAGCAATCCAATCACAAGTTGTGGCAAGAGTGTGATTCTAGAATTACTGAGAGACAAAAAGAAGCTTCAATTTTAGTGCCTCTACAATTTACATGGGTAGTGATTTAGTTAGTCTTTTGCTGTTTCTAATTAGTTTCGACATTCCATACAAAAATACCAATTACCTTCAGATCAAGTAGGACTTCTTGGTAGTCTTAATTGAAATATCAGGTTCGAATGCATGATATATCTATCATAGCATCTGCCCCAACCAGGTATTTAGCCTATTGAATGTATTCATCACAAGCAAGTTTTCACAACCAAACAAAGTTGCTTGGTAGTTGGTACTACTACTACTACTACTACTACTACTGGTAAGTATACTACCATTGAACTAGTTTTTATTTTAGAATTGCTTCATCTGATTTTGAATCAGTTCTATCTTTTGCCAACTCTATCTTAACATAAAGACTGATTCTTATGCAAGCAATTGGCTATCATATATCAACTTTTTGTGTTAAAGTGTTTTATCGTTCTACGCGTAGAGGCATGAATATCTATGGCCCTATTTTTCTTTTTCTTTATTTGGAATTTAACTTTGCTAAAGAAAAGAAGTAAGAATTTGTACCGAGTACTTATATACCCCATCTCTTCTTCTTTTGTTGGGGACATAACTCTATCTCTATGGTTTGATACAAAGCCTAACCTATTAAAACTAAGCTGCAAAGCTCTCAAGTCCCATGTCAGCTATCTCTGGTGCTTCACCACTGCAGTCTCTTTATTACTATGAAATCTGTCATAGTTGTGAAGAAATGATGATGCAGTTGCAGGTAAATTCCTGGCCAACAATTCCATTGATTCCTTTATACTGTTGAAGAGAACCTTTGCAAATCCATCAATTTCTGATTCATATTGCTCATAAACAAAGAACGCAGTGAACGCATAAACCAGTGCTGCATTTTATATAAAACAAGATCAATATAATGAATCTTCAAAAAAGAATAAAAAAAAATAATAATGCAGAATCATTAAAGCATATAAAAGCTCAGCGATGGTAACAGTTCTTACCTATGCCAATCACCACGCTCAAGAATTGTGATAGAAACTTCAGAAAATAGAGAGAAGCTGCTACCTATATTGAATGAAAGGAAATTGTACAAGAAATTTAGCGTTGAACAAAAGCATTCGCCCTCCAAATTAGGGAATTCATTATAAAACAATTTATGTAAACATCTTCAGACGTTTTCAGGCTTCTGCGTGTCATCTACCAACAAAATTATCCCAATCATGATCATTAAAAAGGGCTATATGAACTCATATGTGTTTCATCAAGTGTGCTTAGATTATATTGCATCATGTTGATGCAAACCGTATGTCTGTAAGAAGGAAGTTTAAATCCTAAATCAAATGTTATACCAGCTCCCCCCACCACTAACAAAAGAGAAAAAGAGATATGGAACCCAAAAGAAGAAGAAAGCCTATAGTTTTAGTTTTTTTTTGTGTGTGTGTGTGGGGGGGGGGGTAGGGAAAGCCCAAGTTAAAACTAGATACAGTTCATATAATAGAATGATATGCACCAGATCATAGCAGGTGTGTCATTTCTCAATTAGTGGAGACTTGGTTTGTGCGATAGAAACTTGATAGATTAGGTAATACAACATTATCACAACAAATAAAATTACACGGTATCATTGATTGACCAGCTATGATACATGTAAGATAAATCTTACACTTGGCTTTAATTAGATTTGCAATTGTCTGGAATTTTATTTTTTATAGGCCTCGGATAGGAAGGGTGTGTTATTGCAGCTTAGGGGAAAGGGGATAAAGATGTAAAATTTCAAGACACATTCAGCTCCACATGTGAGATCAAAAACAGAAAAAGTTTTTATTTTATAGAGTCATCCATGTATTCAAGTCCATACCTTGAAGAAATTACTCCAATCCTCTCCATGGGCCAGTGCTCGTATATGTTGGACCCCCTTGTTCCACAGACATGCTAGGGTTGTAATTGAATCTTTCACTACAGTTTCTGAGATCTCAAAACAAGAGGAAGACATTCTCTGAAAAGTGAAACCAGCACTGTTGCAAAGGCATCATAATCAATGGAATGGATTTCAGTTACCCAGGAAATGTATTCAAGATACTAGTCTTGTAAAAATCTTATACAAATCAAATTAAAAGCCTTTGCACATACTTGTAATAATTAATAATTCAAAGAGATTTGACTGAATGAGTGACCATAATGTGAAATAATGGGCAATTTTTAACCCCCCCGCCCCCCAAAATAAATAAAAAAGTTGCACACTTAAAGGGTGAAGACTGATATTGATCAAGAGGGTCTGGCCATGCAGAAGATTGAACATAACCATATTAGGGTAAAAAAGAGAACAAAAATTTTTGTGTTGTTGTGTTTTGGGAGGGGGGGGGGGGGTGTGGGGTGTGGTGTGGGGGGTGGGTGATGGTTGTTGTGGAGGGAGGTCAAGAAAAAAAACAAAAAAGAGGTAATGGAAACTTTTGCAATTTAACAAAAAAAGGTACAGAATCCAGTAAAAACAAAGAATTATCCAATTTAGCCTTCAGGGGCATCGATGCTTACATCTTTGATGATATAATGCCAAATCCAAAAAGGATAACACTAATCAGCAGCAGAATCATGGCCGTAGATGAGATGAAAGTTCTTCCAGAAAGAAAAAACCAGTGAAACAACAGAAAAAGAGCAAGGAAATATGTAAATGTTTTCTTCTCGTCTCTCCACAGCAAAATGTCTGCAACTGCAGTAACATAGTTCATGGTCATGCTTTTGTGACAACTACTTTTTTTTTTTTTTTTTGTGATAAATGACAACTACATAATCAACGCTTTATGATGTTCGGGCACAAGTTTCATGCATGCACCATTAGAATATGTTTAAATTGTGTTCATTTTCTTTGTCTAGTTGTGTAGTTAGACACATGAAGTGGTTATATAGACCTCAATTTGAAATAAAACATGGACCATGTGGCAGCAAGTTACAACACCACGGAGAATGATGTCCTGGTCATCAGTGTCTAAGTTAAGAAATGGAACACATTACAGATATCCTTCCTGTGGTACTGTTTCAGAACAAAAAAACATAAACCAATCAGTGATGGGCTTCTGCCAATCCTGGTCACATTCATTAAGCTTATGCATAGCCCAAGCTTTGCAAGATTAACCCAGCCTATGTGAAAAGCCACAGCCCCACAAGAATTACAAGCTTCAAATTGATCAATCTGGCTCAAAATATCAAAGCTCCCATCAGAGAAAAAATCTTCACAATTTAAATCTGTAGATGTGAATTCAGCAATAACATATTTACGTGATCAATTGTAGAGTACAACATAAAGTATGAAACAATGAAATGAGGTTCAAACCTTCCCCACTGCCTAGCAGCTTTTCCGCTTTTGATTGTTCATTGCTGTCAATGTATTTCTCATGGCATGACTCTTTGGTTAAATGGGACAATGATTCAATGGTTAATGTGACACCTTCCTGTACAGCAATTAGCAGATACAAAAGCAAACTTCAGATCTTAAAATTTCTGCTGTGTGTATTTTAATATATTGACAGGTTACAGGCTGGATGGTCTTAAACCCACGACTCACCCTCCACCTTGTTCTTATGGGAGGAAGAAGGCGCCATTTGAGCCAAAACTCATTGAAAACTTCACATGGTAAAATTAAGCTATTTAATAACGAAAAGACACATTTTTGGCTGTAAGAAAAGTTGTGAAGAAATAAATCAGACTTCAAATTAGAATATGCGAAATGCTGGAATCAATCAAGTTCTGCATAGATCCAACATAACATGTTCCTTGCCAAGGAAATATTCAAATTATTAAGAATTCTCTTCTTTCATCACTGTATTTATAATAAAAAATAAAAAATGAGAGGTAGGGACAGAGATGATAACTAGAATTGAAATACAAGAATTGCAACTTGATAATTAATAAGAATAGTTTCTAGCTACCAAACAAAGCAAAACATCTAACTAAGAATACTGTCTAGCTTCTACAGCTGATAACAATTTGGGCCTTCAGATTTTCCAAGGAAATAAAATTAACTTGGTAGATCTCCTGAAGTTAGAGTCATGAAAATCTATAGGCTAATTGGAAGCCCAATAATATTATACAAAGCAAAATATCTAAATAAGAATATTGTCTAGCTTCTACAGCTGATAACAATTTGGGCCTTCAAATTTTCCAAGGAAATAAAACTAACTTGGTAGATCTTCTGAAGTTAGAGTCATGAAAATCTATTGGCTAATTGGAAGCCCAATAATATTATATACAAAGGAAAGACATGTTAGGGGAAGACTACAGATGATACAAATTAATAAATGCATAGGGAAAGACAAGAAAAAATGAAATTTAAAAAATAAACTTACTTCCAGCGAGACTACCGGTGAGTATCCAATATGTTTTTGAGCCGCAGTGCAGTTGAAAGTTCTAGAACGTGAGGCTAATTGAACATAATGAGCTGACACAGAATGGTTGTAATTTCTGAAGCCCAATTTTTCATGGATCCATTTAACAAGCAAGAGAATATACCAAGCCATCCTCGCAGGAACTTTTATAGATGGTCTGAAATCAAAGAAAACAGCCACTCAGCTTTGAAGAACAGCATAAAAAGATTCTACACAAGCATCAAAAGAATGAAAACTAAGAATTTATCCAACAGTAAGAAAGGTAAAAAAAAAAAAAAAAAAAAAAATTCACTTTTCAAATAACTATACAAAAAAAGGTGGAACACCCTAGTACATAGGGAGTGTACAAGGGGTCCGACAATCAAGAACAAAAATTGCAAGAATCTAAGAAATCAAGAAATGATGGAAAAGATTGGTTCCGCAAGGCAGCTAACCAATCCATGAAAGTTCTAAAGAAAAATAGCTTCAAGTCTGATATGGATCTCTCCTTATCTTCAAAGCACCGACTATTTCTCTCCCTTCAAAGGCACCATAATAAGCAATGAGGAACCATAACCCATATATACCCATTTTGATGACGGCCAAAACTGCCTTTCCAACATGCTAGAAGCCCCACTACAAATTGCAACATAACCCAACTCACTCCAAACAACCCGAACACCATAGCCCACATATCCATTGCAACCGGACAATGAAGAAAAAGATGATCAACCGATTCACTATTACACTTGCACATATAGCATCAATCCAATATCCAAACCTTCCTTCTTCATAAATTTTCAATCGTTAAGCATTTCCCTAAAACAACTGTCCAAACAAAGAAAGCTACTCGAGAAGGAATCTTCTATTTCCAAATGCTTTTCCAAGGAAAGCAATAGTCATTAGAGCCTGCTAAGAGATTGTAATAATCCTTAACCATGAAGGCCCTTCTCTCTATCAGATTTAAAACACATCTTATCCTCACCAAGCCCTCTCACCGACGCACCATATATGGTATTCATGAAACCAGCTAGTGCCTCTAGTTCCCAAGCATGCACACCCTGAATGTGCAAGATCACTTCTCTAGCATAAGCCCATTAAGGATTGTGACCCAACAGGCCCATGCCCAGCAACAGTCCAATCAATAACCCAGGTCAATAAGTAATGCTTTGTTGAAGCTTATTGGTATAGTGCCCACATCATCTGGTGGTCACCAAGACCCATGGATATTCACCAATTTGTCAGACGAGATGGATCAATTTCTTGAACAACTAGACTTACTAGAGGACAAAAAAAATAAGTTTTTAAAGATGAAACTCAAAGGTAGAGGCAAAGAATATTGGTACAATATGAAGAACGTCCTCCTTAGAAGGAATAAGCCTGCCATAACTGACTGTAAAGAACAACAAAGCCTTCATGCCAAACTTTTAGGGTTGGCTATGGATCCTCAACGAACAAATTAGCTAGGGTAGGGTACATGTATTCTTTTCCTCCATTATATTCTATCCAAAGTCATACTCTTTGTTATTTTCTTAATTGACATGTCCTTTTGCAACTTCTACTAATGTTATTTTTGGTATTTCTCTACCATTTTTTGTTTTCTCAACTTGAATCAACTCACTTTTTCTTACTGGTGCATCAATCATTCTCCTTTGAATATGGCAAGCCATCTCAAGCAACTCTCCCTCATCTTTTCATCAATAGCTACTCTCATTTTATGGGTATATTTCTTCTTAACAACCCAACATTTAGTACCATAGAATTTGTTGTATAGCAATCTTATAAAATGTTGAAGACCAACTTTCATCCTATGCTCACACAACTCTTAATACGCTTCTCCACTTCATCCACCAAGCTCTTATCATATAATTCACATCCCCTTCAATCTCACCATCTTTATGAATTATAGATCCAAGATATCGAAAGGTCTCACTCTTTAGTATCTCTTGGTCATCAAATCTTACCGCCCCTTTGTTTCTATTTCTACTTTTACTAAATTTACATTCCATGTACTCTGTTTTAGTCCTACTTAATAGAAAGCGTTTCGATTCTAGAATTTCTTACCAAATTTTTAACTTGGCATTAACTACACTTTTAGTTTCAATAGAGTGACTACATTTTATGCTAGCCATCAACATACCACTCCTCCTTTTCCTGGGCTTGGGATTAACCATGAACAAAATATATGACATTGAGCATAGACACAATGGAGTTTACTGATTTGGATAATAATGAAAGAAAAGCTCAAGAGAGATATCTATCCCAATCCTATTGGGTGTTTGCATGGATTCTAGTTCTAGTCCCATTGTAGAATGGAACAAACCCTAGAAGATAAATTGCAAACCATCCAAGACCTGTCTACAAAGGTTGAGAAGTCGAACACTAGGATTGACGCACTTGATGTAGAATCCAAATCTTTCATCCAAAATGTGTCCAACAGCAATGAATGCAAAGCTTACAACAGTGGAGACATTAACATTGAGCTACCAAAACCTAGCACTTAAAAGAGAAGTATAAGTGCCAACAAATTTTAATACCACACAACGAGAACAAACCGTAGATTCTAGACAATTATAGCTGGAATACTTAAACCATGTGTAGTAGACTTAATATGACCTGCTGACTCTTCAGGAATAATACTTATCACCGAGGAAGATTTCCCAATTCTTTTTTTTTTTTTTGATAAGTAATAAGATTTATTGATATCAAAAAGGGACACCCTAGTACACAGGGAGTGTACAAGGTTAAATACAGAAATTACAAGAATCAAGAAAATCGAAGATAGAAGAGAATGATTGGTTTCGCAAGGCAAACAACCAATCCAAAAAAGTTCTAAAGAAAAATAACTTGAGGTCTGGAATGGATCTCTCATAATTTTCAAAACACCTATTGTTTCTTCCCCTCCAAAGACACCACATTAAACAATAGGGAACAATTATCAATATATGACCATTTTGATGATGACCAAACTGGCCTTGCCAGCAAGCAAAGAGCCCCTAAGGTGTTGTTGAAATTAAGTTTGATTCAACTACTATTGTTGAACCCTCCATGGTGCAGGAAGTGGAAAGCTTGATAAGATAATGCTTTCTATGGGTCAGTTTAAGGCTATATCATATCCACCCATTGATTTTATCATTTTATCATTTGAGACGAATTTAATGATATGACAAAACAAAAAGGCTACTTTGTTCTTAGTGCTACCAAAGGAGTTCTAAGAGTTGGTGCAAGTATCAAGTACAAGAGTTCTTGTCCTTAAACACTTGAAAACTTGAGGGCAAGTTTCATCTAACAAGGGAGAAGGATGCAGAAAGTGTGAACACAATTTTATTTTGTTTAATTTTAGCGTTCAATTGTATTTTACTGTTGGTCCAATGAATTTTTTCTAGTTCCTATTAGGTAATTAGGCTATTAGTACTTTATTTAATTTCCTAGAGTCTAGGTTATCGTAATTAAATAATTGGGCTTTGAGTCTTTGACCCACGTCAATTAGGTTTATGGTTTAGTCCCAATAGTCTATATAAGCATGCTATAGTACTCCTATGAAGACAAGTTTATGATGAATAGTATTTCAGTTGGAATTTTCCAATTGCCTAGTATTGACTTCAACAAACTCTGGGTATTGATTCCTAAATTTTCTATCCTCCTTGGTGCTGATTCCTAGATTTATGTTTTTTTTTTATAAGTAATAAGTTTATTGATATCAAAAAAGGAACACCCTAGTACACAAGGAGTGTACAAGGGGTTAAACAATTCAAGAACAAAATTACAAGAATCTATGAAATCAAGAAAAGAAAAAAATGATTGGTTTCACAAAGCAGCCAACCAATCCATTAAAGTTCTAAAGAAAAATAACTTCAGGTCTGGTATGGATCTCTCATTATCTTCAAAACACCTACTATTTCTCTCCCTCCAAAGACACCACAATGGGAAACAATCAACCATATATACACATTTCGATTATTTTATCTTCTTTTTTTCCCAACAAATTTCTTTAGAGAATTTTGTGCAGCCTCAGTTTTGGCATCAAGCTCGTTGTCGTACGTCGGCTTGGGTGTTTTCCATGCCAAATAAAAAATAGTCAGGAAAAGAAAAGATAGCAAAGCCTAAGTAGAAATTTAGCATGATTAAAAATAAAAAAATTTGTGTTCCCAGGTGAGTTCAAGTTTGGAGAAAATTCTATCTTCTCCATCATCCTCACTCGCTTTGCAGATTACATCTCCCTGTCTTCTCCCTCATCCTCACTGGCTTTGCAAAGTATTGCATTACATAATAAACATATGGACTAGTAATCACCACCTATGAAACAATAAACTAAAACATTTTGCTCTAGAAACAAACAAAACAAAATAAAAATTTTTGGGGATAAATACTCCTCTACTTCGACTACAAATGATATTGACTTACAACCACACCCAATGGAAAAACCAACACAATCTTGTTCCAAAATATGTCGCATGTATAGCATATGAAGGTACATTATAAATATACAGCTACATAATATAGTGCACAATTAAGTATATGAAGTATTTTTTCTTCAATAAATTAAATTACTTATTATAAAAATTGGGGACAATTTGGATGTGGTAAAGAAAGTAGATATCAAGTATGGTCTAGATCTCCCTTTCATTCCAATTTCTGGTCACTTCCACAATTGCATCATTGTAGATGCTACTTGTAAATAGCTATTCTTGATAAAATAACTCCAAGAGGTGAAAGTTAAAGTAAGAAAATTAGATGCTTGCTTTACCTTGGATATCCCAAGTTTTCCAATATAAGAGATACAAATTCCCAGAACTTCATAGGCTCAAGATTGGTGATGAAAAATGCCTACAGATGGATTACAAGGGAATATTTCATTCTTCATGCATCTCACTAAAACAGGAGAAGGGGAAAGGGAAAAAACAAGGAACTCTCTGCCCAAGAATATTCACAATTTAGGCGTACCTTTCCGGCCACAGAGGCCATCTGAAAATCTAAAGCTTCTTCAGCACATATATGAGCATGAGTAACATTCTCAGCATAGGTGAAGTCGGACATGTTTTCACCACTCCCTATAATAAACTGAAACGAGAAACCCTGTTACTTCAGAAAAGACTAAATAAACATATTCTCTGTGCTAAAAAACACAAGTCATTGCTGAAAATGTAATCTCCAAACAAGGGGACAAAAAAACCAAAGCTATGATGAACACAAGTGCATCACACCTAGAAGTCATCTCCAATTTGGGTTGTAAACTAATAGAGATCCAAAGATAAATTCATAAATAAATAAAGCAGAATGGCTCTGAGCATAACAAAGAAACCTCTAAAACAAAGACAGACAGAAAAGAGAAACAAATGGTACTGAGAGGTTTATGTTAAGTGGATATTCCAGTGGCATTCGAAATGCTGATGGTTTAATGAGTTTCCAAAATGATCAAAGTAATGAGCATGAAAGGCAGTTAATATAATGGTTCACAAAAATTGTACCAAACCTTTGCCCAACCAGATTTTGCTAGATTAACTAAAAATGACACAAGCTGTGTATCTCCAGGTCCAAAGACGTTGCTAGGACGAAGTGCACATGTTAGGAGGCCATCAATGTCGTTGGCAAATAGGACCATTGCTTCTGCTTGAGCCCTGAAGTCACTCGTTATGTCCATATACTGTAGAACACATCAACACATTTTTTTAGGGGGGGAAGATTAAAGCTTAGCAAAAAAGGAGAGACTAAATATCTCCAATTAAACACATCGAGAAGAATCCCTCCAAGAAGAGCCATACTTTCCAAGGGCATCTTAAGGTTTCATCTCCATTATTTATATCATGTAAACCATCAAATACTACATCTGCAGAACTGTTGTATATTAGCCTTCTAACTTTGCACTCTCGGCAAGCATTAATGACATTTTTTGCACCTGAATGAAAAGCCATGATGCAAACAATCATCACTTCCTTCAAAATTTTAAGGACACCAAAAAAAAAAAAGGCTTGCCAGAATAAATCTTTGAACTGAGATCAATGATCCATTACCTTGAACCATAATCAAGTAGCAATTGCATATATCATCTCTTTGTAAGTCACCAAAATCCATATAGAACACAACAGAGGAACCATCAATTGCTGCAAAATTTGTATATTATATATGCACTTAATTATCAAATTCAAAAGGGTCACCAAGGGTAACAGATAGCAACAGATTAAATAGGGCATCGGTGGTTATACACAATTAGGTTGTTCACACATATGCGTGTGGCCTTACACAATTACAGAACTTACAAACAAATGACCCCCTTTGCTTTTAATAGAATTTTTATTAATCAAGAGAAAATTATAAAACAACACAAGAAAAAGAAAGAACTAAAAATTATGGGAACAGAATACATGTTTACTTCTTTCCCTTTCCTTCCTTGCATTTTCCAGGCAACCAAACAGGCATGGATAATATATACTAGAAAACATAAAATTAAATCCAGAGGTCTCAAAACTTTGTAACAGTACCTATAACGCAAATATGTTTCAAAATTAGTAATATTTAGCCAAAAGACTCGCCACAATTGGAAATTTTTTTTTTTTTTTTAGAAATGAAGTGCACACAATTTTTATAATATTTTTACAACAAATTATAGGTGTCAGTTTGTTACTTATTGTTATTGTTGGATTAAAATAGTAATCTCAATGTTAAATTTAAATTTGAATTAATAATAACCAGTTACCTGTGATTTGTTGTGAAAATATTGTAAAAATATTGTGTACGTAGCACATTATATTTTTCTTTAATTCTTCTCCAGATTTTGGATTCACTTTTTTCCTACCATTTTTGGCAATACTATTGCCGCAATTACTTTTTTTTTTGGGACACCCACTCATTATTGCACTTCTCACACTCACACGTTCGGGCAACACAGGAAATTGGGCAGATGAATTTCGGCAACACTGTTGCCGAAATTCAAGGTTATTGTTTCACTTTTCTCTTTCCTTCTTTTTCTTATTCTCTCTCCTACTTTTTGTTGAATTTCGACAATAGTGTTGCCGAAATTCAATCTCTCTCCTCATTTCCCTAAATAACTTGGAACAATACCTATAACGCAAATATGTTTTAAATTTAGCAATATTTAGCCAAAAGACTCATTTGTGTTAGAATTCAAAACAAGCTGTTTTGTTTGTTAATTAGATTTTAGTAGCATTGTTTATCCCTTGGTTAGTTGACCGGCCTGCATTGTTTATATATCTGCCTCAAATAAAATAAAATATAATAATAAAAGAGCTAAATTTTATTTTATTGTGCAGACTGTAGAGGATTTTAACAAAGCTGATTTTAAATAGATATAATAAAATTTATACAGATTCCATTTACTAGAATTAGTAAAACAATTTATTGTGGGATAAGTGATCTCGGTTTTACTTAATTTTATGATAAATAACAATTATTATGCGACCAATGTCAAAAATTTTAATTCTATTATATCTTTTTTTTTTAAATCTATAATTATTCTTTACGTTGAAGCTAAAACGCTTATATATATATATATATATATTAGCATTATTACTCGTGCTTCGCGCATGATGAAACTTTTTTTTTTTTTGAAAAAGTTGGGCTTATTAGTTCTATTTTATAGCAAAAAAAAAAAAATTGTCTTTATTTTTTATATATAATTTTTATTTTGAGAATTTAATTTATAAATTGATGAAGCAATTTGAAAATCAACAAGTGACTTTATTTTTTTAGGTAATGTTTTAGTGGGAGTTAGAGTTGTATTTTTACCGGATTATCTTTTAGTTTTATTTCTACTTAAACATAAGGGTGTAGGGGCATTTTTTAACAAAAAAAAAAAATGACGATCCCAAACTAGAAAACCTCTTAAATTGTAGTATAGACATGTCTGTGTCTAATTGTATATTAATTGAATCTAAGTTAATTAAGCTATGGTAACTTATTTCTTAATACTATTTTTCTTTTGTTGAGAAGATTCTTAATACAAATTAATTGGTTTATTATGTATTTTATTTGTAATTTTAGAAGGTTAGTGGTGTAGTGGTTTTCTTTTTAAAAATCATGATTATGAAGTCTGAATTTTTCTTCTCTCTTATATTTTTAATATTATGAATGACTTGTAGTTTAATGGCACTTCTCTCCCATATAGAAAGAGAAAGTTTAAGGTTTTTATTTTATTTTTTTATATATGAATAGAAGAGAAAATTTGAGGTTTTAGCTAACTCAACGTAAGAGTGAGATTTGTGAAATTTTACGGCAATAAAGAATAGGGATTCTTCTATCTATTGTAAAAAGAAAAACAAATCCTAATATTGAGTAATGCAAGATTTGATAAATGACTTTCCACAATAGGCCAACGTAGTTTTTTTTTTTTTTAATTATAAAATTGTATATATTGACTCTAATTATTATTAATTTTAATCAAAATGATCATTTATCAGTAGTTTAGTCCATCATTCAAATGATTCACCTTTCGACCATGTAATAATCTGTAAACTTACCAACAAAGCATCATTTCGGTAAAAGGTCACTTTAAAAGTCTTTCCCATCACAAGAGCATGACATCTCATCCATAGCTTTAGTTTACAAGGAAGCAAGGTATTAATAAATTATAAGCAGTGCATATATAGTTTTCAAGATTAAAGGTGATTTCTTGTGCATTGAGCAACCATTCCTCACAATTAAAAATAGGAAATACACTTTTTCCTTGTCTCACAATCAGAAATTACTAATTAATTACACATATGTATATACAATTTTCATTAGATTATAACTCAAGTAGTGTCAGTCCAAGCATGGATGATGATGACAGTCCCTTGAAAAGGAAAAAGGGTCTTTCCATTGAGACTGGAAAATGTATAATAAAACTACAGGGAAGGTAGTGTTTGGTAAACCCATCCATCAACTATAGTACTTAATAATACTAAAAATAAAGAAGTACCAACTTTCACAACCAAATACCCACTATTCATTTAGCAAAAAGAGAGAAAAAACCATTACTCATTCCAAGTGCCCCCTAGTTCAAGGCAAACTCATCATCTTTTTTTGATAAGACACAGAAAAGCTCCAATGTGGCACCATCATTCTTCTCACGTTGTAACCACCGACTTTCCTTGTCATTTTGTTGTAGTCAATATCAAGTATCAACAATGAAGAAGCCACCTTTGGAGCTAGTGAAATGGTTCTATAACATCCACTACAAGTTGACATTATAATTTTCACAAAAGAGAATCTAGAAGTTGACATTAAAGTTAGCACAATGAAGCTAAGAACACAACAAAAATTCACAACATTCTCAAATTAGTCTACTGTTTCACTCGTGAATCTGCTACAATTTGCAATTTAAAATTTTTTTTGATGACTCACGTGTGAAGTGGTAGGTAATTTGGAAATATTGTAAAATCATTATAGTCTTTTGTAGTTGTATCTCTAAACTGACTATTATGAGCGACATCCATTCCAAGTTTCGAACCCCACATAATTGATTGATTAAAATTTTCTTCCCAATGGTAAAATGCTTTTTTGCCTCACGTTAATTGTTAAGTAATTTCAATTTAAAAAATATAAAAATATAATTATAAAGAAAGCTCTCTCTGGTGTTGTAGTTCACCGCTCATTTGGTTGTTGGTTGTAGGAAGCAGGGTCTGATTGAACAAATCTACCTTACAGGGTGTTATGTTCATTATGAATAATTGAACAAATCTCAACCAATTTTCATTAGATGAAACAATTTTAATTTTGATCATTACATGCTGTGTATTCTTCCAGGAATACAAGAAGTAATTCAATAACAAACCTATTCTTTTAAGCAACATATGTATAGTAGTCTAGCTTAAGAAATTCCTGACAACACAAAAATATAAGAAGTATATTGACAAAGAGATCTCATTGGAGTTTATTTCAAAGTTGGATGCCTTAATGTACCCTATACACAAAAAGAAACAGGGCTCCAAAACATCTTAAAAATTATCCTTTGCTTGGCGGATTATACCCAAGGCTTCTGCATCATCAGCTGTGTCTGCAATATTCAAGGACCGTCGAATATCCACACTTGATGTGCGAAGGAATGGATTACAAGACTTCTCCATCTTTAGCGTGGTTGGAATCTGAGACACATCCAAAACACAGACAACTTTCATCTAGGAAAATATATAAGAATCAAGGTGGAACAGTAATGGGGCAGTGGGAAAGGGGAGCAAGAGAGGGTGCAGGAATAAAGGAAAGACCCATTGTGGGGCAAAAATGAATTAACACATCAAGCACATATTTGCATCATGTGGTCAAGTTGTTGATTACAGATCTCTTTACATACTGCATGGGGAGTTGTCAAGGTTTGCACACTAAATGCAGACTCAATGATCA
>NW_027069471.1:2177321-2262321 GCF_002906115.3 Quercus suber
AAATGCTGATGGTTTAATGAGTTTCCAAAATGATCAAAGTAATGAGCATGAAAGGCAGTTAATATAATGGTTCACAAAAATTGTACCAAACCTTTGCCCAACCAGATTTTGCTAGATTAACTAAAAATGACACAAGCTGTGTATCTCCAGGTCCAAAGACGTTGCTAGGACGAAGTGCACATGTTAGGAGGCCATCAATGTCGTTGGCAAATAGGACCATTGCTTCTGCTTGAGCCCTGAAGTCACTCGTTATGTCCATATACTGTAGAACACATCAACACATTTTTTTAGGGGGGGAAGATTAAAGCTTAGCAAAAAAGGAGAGACTAAATATCTCCAATTAAACACATCGAGAAGAATCCCTCCAAGAAGAGCCATACTTTCCAAGGGCATCTTAAGGTTTCATCTCCATTATTTATATCATGTAAACCATCAAATACTACATCTGCAGAACTGTTGTATATTAGCCTTCTAACTTTGCACTCTCGGCAAGCATTAATGACATTTTTTGCACCTGAATGAAAAGCCATGATGCAAACAATCATCACTTCCTTCAAAATTTTAAGGACACCAAAAAAAAAAAAGGCTTGCCAGAATAAATCTTTGAACTGAGATCAATGATCCATTACCTTGAACCATAATCAAGTAGCAATTGCATATATCATCTCTTTGTAAGTCACCAAAATCCATATAGAACACAACAGAGGAACCTTCAATTGCTGCAAAATTTGTATATTATATATGCACTTAATTATCAAATTCAAAAGGGTCACCAAGGGTAACAGATAGCAACAGATTAAATAGGGCATCGGTGGTTATACACAATTAGGTTGTTCACACATATGCGTGTGGCCTTACACAATTACAGAACTTACAAACAAATGACCCCCTTTGCTTTTAATAGAATTTTTATTAATCAAGAGAAAATTATAAAACAACACAAGAAAAAGAAAGAACTAAAAATTATGGGAACAGAATACATGTTTACTTCTTTCCCTTTCCTTCCTTGCATTTTCCAGGCAACCAAACAGGCATGGATAATATATACTAGAAAACATAAAATTAAATCCAGAGGTCTCAAAACTTCGCAAAAATATACAAACATCCGGCTTAGCTGAGTGGACTTTCTCACATGTCCTCACATTAAAATTTTCCCGTATTCTTTCGCATTTTCTCAACACAACATGCACCAAAAATTAATACTTAGAACCAAAAAAAAAAAAAAAACTAGGTCTGAAAACTTACAAAAAAACACTCCAATATCTGGCTAAGCCAAGAGTAACTCCCTCACATTTCCTCGTACTTGAATCTTTCCCTTTCTTTCTCGCATTTTCTCAGCAAACAAACAGGTAGTGATAATACACTAAAAGAAACCAAAATATACTAAAATCTAGGTCTCAAAACTTCACAAAAGCACTCGAAAATCCATCTCAACCAACCGGACTTTCTCACATGTCCTCACATTAAAATTTTCCCTTTTTTCGCATTTAACCCAAGGCTTCTGCATCATCAGCTGTGTCTGCAATATTCAAGGACCGTCGAATATCCACACTTGATGTGCGAAGGAATGGATTACAAGACTTCTCCATCTTTAGCGTGGTTGGAATCTGAGACACATCCAAAACACAGACAACTTTCATCTAGGAAAATATATAAGAATCAAGGTGGAACAGTAATGGGGCAGTGGGAAAGGGGAGCAAGAGAGGGTGCAGGAATAAAGGAAAGACCCATTGTGGGGCAAAAATGAATTAACACATCAAGCAAATATTTGCATCATGTGGTCAAGTTGTTGATTACAGATCTCTTTACATACTGCATGGGGAGTTGTCAAGGTTTGCACACTAAATGCAGACTCAATGATCACGGGGTTAAAAAAATTCAAAATTTAGATATTCGAAAAGACCAAAGATATTCATTATCAATGAAAGGAAGTCGGAAGTCCTAGGAATTACCGTTGCCAAGCCCTTGCTGCGAAGATGGGCTACATGGGATGCATAGGACTTAAGTGCCTCATTCTTGGGTTCTATAGACAATGCAAACTTTGAATTGCTCTGTCAAAATGCATATCTAGTAGTTAGGGCCTCAATACCTTTTAAGCTTCAGAAAATTGAGGAGGGAACACTAAAGGCTAATAGATAAAGACAACTAACCAATGTATATTCATGACCACAATATATATTTGTATCATCTGGCAAAGCCGTGATCTTTTTAAGGGAAGATAGCATCTGTTACATAGAAAAGGAACTGTTATAATACAATAAACACAATGATATCATGAAAGCATGAATATTTACTGCATTTCTCAGAAACACTAAAAGTATGTCTGCAACGTCACTATGAAGAAAACATTTTAGCAATACAATCAAACAACTTCAGCGTTTCAATATCTGACAACATAAATTTTAAATATTTCTTTCTCATGACATGTAAAAAGTTCAGTTATATATTGGTGAAGCTCACACCACATCAAATGCATTTTCCACTATATATATATATATATATATATATGTGTGTGTGTGTGTATATATATAATAGTACAGTAACAGAAAATTTCACTTATATATATATATATATATATATATGTGTGTGTGTGTGTATATATATAATAGTACAGTAACAGAAAATTTCACATTCAAATATTTAAATTTTCAGAAAGAAAAAAGAAAACATAAATATTCTAAGCAAAGCTAAATGGATAAGATGTAAAGACCATGATTTTACTTTCTACTGTAATCAATACCCTATTGCATTATAGATTGGTTACCTCTTGTTCAACTTTATTAACAGTTAAATCTAAAACATCTATTCTTCAACTTTTTAAATATAGTCATAGGATAGATGTCATAGTAAAAGCGCAGTTTATAGATATCAGATCTCTGGAACAGGGCATGACTAGGAATGCAAGCCAAGATTACCTGTTCAGGGGTTCCTTCAAAAAGCTTTCCACATGATAAGCTGAACAAAGTGTCTCCAGTAAAAATTACCCCAGATCCAGGAAAATAGAAGCTAATGTGACCTGGAAGCAAAAAAAGAGAACAGAAAATTGGAAAAATATATATAAATATAGGAAGAAAAAAATAGATTTGCCTGCAATAAGACCCAGAATATGGAAATTTTAGCAAGATATGAATCTAAATTGAAATAAAAAGAACTAAAATTATAGGATAAACGTAAACCTATAAGTCACAATATCGATACCTCTGTCAATAACTATACATTTTAAAATGTAGAATGTGCAGAGTCAAAGGAAATAAATGACACAATTAGCACCAAGAACCATTGTGATTTTGAAAAGACAGGATGATATGGCCCTAAATTTTACTGCAGAATTGAAGATAAGTGAAGGTGTAACCCATTGATTAAGCCAACAAAAGAATGTAGATGACACAGGTTACTGCATAACTGTAAGCAAGAATTACAAGACAGATATGAGGGAACTCCAACCCCAAAACGGAAAAGGAGTACACAAAATTTAGGCAACGTAAAAAAAATTGTTGAGTATTTTAAACCATATGCAAGTACATCTTAGAGATGGGTCATCTATACGAAATTTCTTGAGAATGCAATGGCTGCAACAGTGCAACCTAGCAACTTCAAATACATTTTCAAGAAAGTCGAATTACAAACATGCCAGGACTTCAAATCTTAGCTGGATTTTCCATTCTTTCCTTTGATTTATGAGTTACAAACTATACACACATTAGGGCCACCAAAAAATAAATAATAAATAAAAACAAAAAGAAAATAAATGAAAGGTCAAGAGTGAAAATGAAGAGTTTGATGGCAGTAGAAAATATACAAGAATGTGAAAAATAGGAGACAAGTGGAAACCAGAACACCGGGCAGGGTGAAGGAGCTTAAAAAAGCAAAAATCGTTAACTAAAATGGTTCTAATCAACATTGAACAAGATGGTAGAAATCAGGATACAGCACAGTAATGCAACAGATGGCGAGTTATTAATGAGCACTAGATAAGATAATAAAAGCTTTTACAAACTTGTAATATTTGGAAGAAAATGACAGTCCTGAAATGATTCAGCAACTACAGACCAGTAACATCAACAAACAAGCTCATTTCATTTTGAATATTTTTATTTGACAAGTAAGAATTATAGAACCAACATGTTTCAAGAACAACAATCAGAGGATTTTCTAATGTAATCAGGTAATAAGTATGACCTCGAGTATGGCCAGGGGTCTCCATTACAACCACCTCATGGCCTGCAAACATCCACTTATCTCCATCATTCAAAATAATATCAATACCAGGAATCCTATCTCTGTCTATTGCTGAACCAATCACCTACAGTAAAAAGAGAGAAGTAGAGTTTATCAAAAAAAAAAAAAAAAAAAAAAAGAGAGGTAGAAAGCTTTATGAAAGTTGAGAGCAATATAAACACTGAACAGCTTCAAGAACAAGGCAAGAAGACTTCTATCGAGTTTGTAGGAAATCTCTTAAACTAATACTAATTCTGAAATATTCATATTCTGCAATAATAGTAGTTAATACGGCTAGTTTTACCAATATTGCCACATTTTCAATAATTCTTAGAATGTATTAGAAAATTATGACAAGTTGACGGTCAAATATTACAAGAGATGGCTAGTTTTACCAATATTGCCACATTTTCAATAATTCTTAGAATGTATTAGAAAATTATGACAAGTTGACGGTCAAATATTACAAGAGATAAAAATATTAATATGATAAACATGGAAATTTTAAAGAAATATATAAAAAGAGGAAAGATTGGTGTGGTCCACAAATCATTTTCAAGACAAAAAAAGACAACCAAACAAAATAACCACTCAGATAAGTAGGCTAATTTAATTGTAACCAGCACAACATAGGAGGATATCTAAATTCTAAAATCAGATCAGAATGGTTATTTAATTAAAGTTCTCCATATAAATATCTATTTCCATCATGAGTGTATTGTAAAAAATATATCGTACATAACCATTATTGGGGAATAAGCTTTGAAACATGGAAATCAATTGGACAAGGAAGTTTATACATTTTCTTTTAAAGATAAATACTTTAGAATAAAGATAATAAATCAGTTGACCAGAAGATAACAATATCATACCTTTGCACCGTACCTTTCTTTAAGCTCCTCGTTTCCTCCTGTGTGATCATAATGATGATGGGTGTTCAATATGTATGTCAAATTTCGGTTTTTCCTTTTCAAAGCATCTATAACAGGTGTAGCTTCAGAAGGATCAACAACACCAACTGTGCCTGTATCTACATCGTGCAAAAGATATGCATAGTTGTCACTCAAACATGGTACCTGAAAATAATAACAAATCTGGGATCAGCACCAGTGATAAAGAACATGCATAACCCTCTTATGGAATACTTATTAAGTATTTAAGTCAACTTATAAGCTTGGATGAGAGGCTCATACATATTTTGAGCACACCCACTTTAGGGAGCACACATATAAGAAATGAGAAACACTCACCTGCTTGTGCATTAAAGAAGTATGATAATTAACTCTTTGCAAGCCAAGAGAAAGTGCCCTAAACAGCAGAATTGTAAAGGCCAGCATGTAATAGTAAACAGTTGCTTCAGGTGCATAACAAAATAATGCATGTTTCAATGTTATTTATTAAATGACCAGACTTAATCATAAAAGTGTAAGACTCTTCAATTTGGGTCCCAAGTTGAAGCTGTTCAGATATGTGTGTATATCACTGGTTTTGCCACCTCCCTTTGATGAATTTCGTTCTTTAAAAAAGGGTTGTCATGCCATCAAGACAAGAGATTATAAATTATTCCACTCTTACCCTGGAGGGAAGTACGCAGAATATGGAGCCAACTTATTGCCCATTAAGATGAAGTTAATACTTGTTTTTCTTCCCTCTTTTTAAAATCAGTAGGAGGAAGTCAATAGTTCTGCCAAAAATTATAATTATCACGATTTGGAAAGAATGCATAATGTTTGATAATGAGTATAGGGGAAACAATAAACGTCAACATTTGAAAACTAGTGACAACATCAATCAAAGTTTAGTGTTCTAATGTGAATGGTATCAGGTTTGCTTAAGACAAGAAATGATCATATATTTGCTCTAATCTCTGACATCGGTGACTATACCTCCTTTGAACTTATTAAATGATTTCAAAAGTACCTAACAGAAGATCCCTTCAGATATCACAAACCATGCACATATGGGTATGTGACCATGTGTCAGATGGGTTTTGCTTTTCAAAAATATTTTCTATGATTTTGGAATGTCCAGTAGCCATGCAGCATAAAACTAATGGATACAGCAAGGTAAAGTGAAGGGGACTGATAACATAGCATGGGATTTGAAAAAACTGCTTGTTTCCACATCCCACTCCTTTGTCTCTAGCAATTTTAGAATGTGTCATCCAATAAAACTAATATACCCATACAAGTTATAAGCACTTGTGCTAATGCAATATGGTTATGGGAAAACAAGGCATGAACTCATTAGTCAGAGTGTATATGGTAGACTTGATATTTCATCCTAACTCCAATATGTTCTTTTCAGTCCCTGATTTTGATGATAAGTTTAATTAAATGTTGTAAATAGCTTTTTTGTATTGAGCATATAAGCTCTTACCAAGATGGATTGCCAATACCATGTTTCATATTTCTGAATGATACTGTAACCAGAATGACTTGAAACCACTTTTAAATTGCAAGATTTCCACTTCCCTTTAAGAGACACACACAAAACAAAGTCACATGTAACGTTTCTTTATGCCATGTATGATGATCAACCTTCATTCTGGTTCAATGTATCCTTAAATATATTTAGGCCATTATAAAGAATCAGAAAATCCACCATCATATGTAGGTTCATGACTCAATAGTGATTTACCAATAAGGAATCAACTTGTAAAGAAGCAAACATAATTGTCACCAAGAAATTTTTTTAAATATTATAAATATATCTGGAAAAAAAATACTGCTTTAATTGTATCCAATTAAGCAGCAGATCATTGTGCACAAGCATCACCAAGCCATCAGCAGCACAAAAAACTTAAAATAGAGAGATTTCTTACCAATTCAATTTGCAATGTAGGAGACAGGTTAACAACACTGCAAAATTGATTAACTCTAAGTGATCGACTAGCTCCACGCAAGGTCTTTAATGGTGTAGAAAAGAATCGAAGGAATCCATACAAAAGGCCTTTTCTGAAGCACAGTTGTCTCACGCCAGGCCACACACGGAACCCACTCCTCACCTATGTGAAAGTATAAACTCAATAACTATAGTGTCAAAAACTATCTTTTCTGAAACAAAGGCTGAAGATAAGAGTGACTGGCTCCGGCAGCCAAACAAATACGCAGGTCACAAATATCAAAATCCCCTAATAACAAAATTATTAAAAACAACTCTTTTCAATATGCTTCAATGTAAGACATTTTCATCACAAGCAGACAGCTTAATCCATTTCAATAGAAAAGAATAGGCAAACCAACAGAACTGGCAGGTTAAACTAAGAGATTTTATCAGCTATTTACACATTGAAGATAGTGAAGAGTGTATGGTTGGATTTGTGGTTTACACGTCACATTGGAGATTGGATTCATCAAATGATAATATGAACAGGCAATTAAGTTGAGTTGCTTCTAAACATTGGATTGACTAGCAGGGGAAAAATTGGTAAAATGCCAAAACTATCTGCCAAGACCATGCCAAAATTCTTATCAGAGTACAGATAACTGCAGAATCAACCAGAATTTGATTAACATTGTATCAACAAGAACCCATTTGCCTAGACAATACCAAATTTTATTTTTATCAAGGTCACAAACTAAACCTAAGTAGGTTCTAACCACAAAATTAACTAGAGGTAGTGGAAAAAGGGTATCATTGCAAATCAAAAAACCCATTTGCCTAAACTACAGCAAAACTCTAATGAAGTTCCAAATTTACTATTTAAATTGTAAAATCCATCAAAACAAACTCTCCTCCTTTTTTAAGATGCACATTTATCTTCCTCCATATCAGGGTATTTGCTTACAGTTCCTAATAAACAACATCAGAGACAGTAATTGCCAAGAAAATTCATAGATTGGAAACCACTATTCTTTTAAAAAAAACAAAAACAAAAACAAAAAAGAGGAAAAAAGAAACCCCAAATCATAGATTTCATTCCAAAAGCAAACACAAACGTTTCAAGACATTTTCTGATAGGAAACACAGAGTTAAACTCATATAACATTTTTTTTAATCAAAGGGTTTCCAAGAACTCCACTCCAGATTGTAAATTTTTAAGTGAGTACAAAAGTTTCTCAACAAAAAAGAAAACCCTCAAACCAAACCACAATATGGATCACAAAAAGACCATAAATCCAGAGTCTATCAAAAACCCAACAAAGAAAACAACAAAAAGTAAATAAATTTACAAGCAAGTTGTAACCTTTTTACCCATATAAATGAAAAGGGCATAGAAATGAAAGGAAGGGAAAAACAGAAAACACGAAGAGAGAGAAATAGAGACTAACCCTTGAGCAAGGAAAGGCAGCCATGGCAGATGATGTCCTGCAAATCATCTGCATATGTAGTAAGAGAGAGAGAGAGAGTTTTTTTTTTTTTTTTTTGAGAGAGAGAGAGAGAGAGAGAATATGAGTGTGTGGTGTGTGTGGGTGGTGTGGGTTGGCACTTTTTGCAGTTGGCAACTCACTCTTCAATTTTTTTTTTTTTTTTTTTTGAAATTGAAATTTGCAATTTTTTGTTTTTGCTTTTTTTTGTTTTTAGTTTTTTTCACACAACACTATTTCTGGTACAAAGTGGGCAACTTGCAACAACAACAACAACAGAAACTACTACAACACAACACCACGCGTTTTTAACTTTTTGTTTAAGTTCAAAATTCTCTTCCACATTTAATTTCCTGAGGTGATGATAGCCTCACCTGTCAGAAAATTGATTAATGATGACATATCTTCCTAATCATTACTTTACACGTGCACTTCTCTTTATTTAACCATTACGTTTGCTAGCAAAGCCCACAGTAATAACACCAAAAACATAATCATTATTACGAAAGTTAAAAACTTTTGGGAAAGTAGAATAAAAAAAAACTTAAAGTTTTTCTTTGTGACAAATTACATTTGACTTTTTAATTTTGTCATTTTAAATCCCTAATTTTTATTGGTCATGACAACCGAAATACAGTGCCATATTTGTTGAGATGAAAATTCCCTTGGTATTTGTTACATTCATAGCACACCGTTTTCATTGCGGGTGGTTCACATTAAAGAAAGAAACTATGAGAGAGAGATAAAGTGAGCATAACACTAGAGAAAAAAAGATATTATTGCTAAAAAAGAGAAAAGCTTAAACATGGATAATAGATTAAAATGATTTGCTTCGATAGATAACCTTATGTGAAGATAATTTTTGCATTTTTTTTGTATTTGATAGTATAAAAAGAAATGAGTCAAAGTAAAAGTATTTCTTGATTTCCCTTATTTAGCTTGGTGTGAAATAAAGTTGTTTTTCATCAAATTATAGAAAACAACTTTATCTCACCGTAAACTAAATAAGGAAATTCAAGAGATAGTTTTCTAACTTATTTTAAAATTGCTAACAAACATAGAAAAATAAGATAATTTTCTACAAAATGCTTTTAAAAAAATCACTAATTTTTCAGAAAAATGTTAATGTCAAAACAAACAAATTATAAGAAGAAAATGGAAATGATAACAAAAACAAGTTATTCATTTATGTTTTATAATTAATATAGACATAATGCTTAAATTGAAAATTAAAATAAATTAAGAATTAAATTTGTTAAAAGCAATCGACTTTAGGGTTTTTTAAGTTTTTCTCCCAAAATGTGTATGAAGATTGATGGTAGTCCTTACGGTTGAAAATTTATAAAATTTAGTATTATTTTGAATATGATTCTCAATTTACTTTCATTCATATTTAAATAAAATAAAAATCAAAGCCTTATACCATGCTCACTTTAGTTCCCATAATTAAAAATCTTAACAATTTTGAATTTTACTGAAAGAAATATTTATAATTGTTGCACAAAAAATGAGAGAGGGGTTTGACCTATTTTTTGTTGAGTTTTGTAACTTTATTGTTTAGCACTTTCTGGAGTTTTTAAAAAAGACATTCAAGATTCAAATTCCTCTTTTCCGAACTATTGAATTATTAAAAAATAAAATAAAAAACTTATTATAGACATAACCCATCCTAGCAAGAGTTATCTCCACCACAGGTGGTAGGTTGTAAAATAAGATATAAGTATATACAAGAAAATTTTCATGCTTGGCAAGTGCATCAACACATAAATTGGCTTCTCGGCATATGTGCTTATCTTTGATTTTAAATGTACCTTATAATATGCTAAGCAAAATATATATATATATATATATTTATAAATAGAAAAAGTATATTCCTTTAATATCCAAGGCTTTATTTTCACTTAATTATTGAAAAAAAAATGTTACAAGTCACTTTCAAATACAATGAAAATACTAAGCAATACATATTACTTAAAATACTTGTACTTATCAAAAAAAAAAAAATACTTGCAATTCCCAAAGAGACAAATATTTCTAGATTAAAAAAAAAGGGGAAAAAAAAAAACTATTACGGAGTATGTTATAAAATTGTATTCCATGAGACGGCTATAGCCTTAGATATTTTTTCATCATGAATCTGTGTTAACGAATTTTTCACAGCATATTCTTTCGCAATTAGCACCCTAGATAATCAATGCCATATAATAAGGGAACCAACAACGAAATTAATTGACCAAAATACCCTTGATAATTTTAAAAAAATTATATAAGAATGTCATTGTAACTTTAAAAGGTGGATTTAGACATTGAGAGCAAAAAAAATTATAAAAATAGGAAAAAAAAAGTTAAGAATTTATGATGAGGATTCCAAGATCAAGCCAACTTGGCTCCCTCTAGAATGGACCTATTAAAAAAAAACAAAGAGGCCTAGTTAATTTAGTTAATTTCAATGAAGAGCCTTTTATTCTAAAATAATAAAATTTTGGTATAGAAAACAAAACTTAAAAAAAAAATAATTCAAGAAAACAAAAACTCTTACGACACCCAAAAGTTTAGAGCATTGTTAATTACACATTGGTGTAGCATGTAGGGTTTGTATGCAATATATTAATTAAAACCTTGAATTTAAAATACGATTTCAACTAAGTTGTGTAATTGTATTTACTATTTTAAATTTATAAATGAAATCATGTTTTAACACAGTGTTGCGTGTATTGTGTGCATAACAACAATTTCCCAAAAATTTAAGTCTTTAAAAGAAGGAATGAAAAACAAATTCTTATCAAAGTATTAACTATTGTATTATATTGTTTGAAAATAATATATGAATGCACGAGGAGCTGGTTGGCTTAGGGAGGAGAAGATGTACATAAATAGGAAATGAAATAAATTTTGTCACCAGAAATTGAATAGGTGAATGAATATGAATTGGGATTTGGGACAATTATGCCTCAACGTCATCACGTCATCACCGACTGCTTTTTATAAATTCGTCTAATAACATGACAGATGGCAGCAACGTGCTGTCTAATGTTGCACTTTTTAACTTTTTTTTTTTTTGGCATTTTTCAGCTTTCACTTTTTCCATTTTTGTTGGTGGATTACTAATATTTTTTTTCTTTTCAATTTTTTTTTTCTACATATTAAAAAGTAAGTCACGTTAACAGATGATTTTAAAGCAATAGTTAATAAACAATTTTATGTAAGTTTTTATACTATTTTCATAGGAAATATATAAAACAGTTAAAAAAATAATTACTTTTTTTTTAATAATTTTTTTAAATAGTTCATAAATCATTAATGTTCTTAGGCATCCATTAATATTTTTGAATATAAAATTATTAATTATGTAATATATATGCTGAAGAAATGTTTAGGCTATAGCTCACTTAAGGTGTTATTTAGTCCTTTTAAGGACCAAATTTAAGTTCCTAGCCCAAAGGTGGATGGACTCAAGCCCAAAACAATGAATTTGTAGAGAGTGAGTTGGGAAAATTAAGCCTTCATGAATCAGACAAGCACAAAAATGGATTCAGATGACCATAGAATGAAAATAAACAGGTTTATGTTGAAGAAAATTGTCATCGGCAAGGTTCGAGGAGAACTGTTCTTATATATTTTTTTCAGGTTTGATTACAAAGTCAATTCTTCCTACTACAGTGGTTTTTCTCTTAGTCTCTCGATCCTCTTCTCCCATTACTCCTTCCTTATTTCATACTCTCTTCCCCCTTCATCTTTTTACTTCACGTGCATGTCAGTTGGTTGGTGTTGATACTTGTCATATTAGCACCTTCCATAAGTCTTCATGTAGTAGTTGTAAGGCTGAAAACTACTATTCAAGTATCATCTCCACATTAATGAGGCAAAAGAATTAGCTGCAGTGCATTTAATGCAGTGATAGCAACTTTTTCCTTAAATATTTTAAGATTCCTCCCTATCCTATGTTTCTACAATATTTATCTGTACTAATAGAACCCCCAAGAACATTCTCCTAAATGGCAGATCACCTATTTGAACATCGACATTGGTTAGTTGAGGAGACATTCATCCTTAACCCGCTCTTTTGGGCCATCAAGACAAAAACTAACTTCTTCATCCACTAACATGGATTCTCTTAGCAATGTTTACTCCTCCTCAGTTGTTCTCTAGTTCTCGGCTTGGGCCTTAGGCCCAATATACTCATAGATAATGAACCCCTGAGCCCAATACTCCAATAATCCTCATTCCTCACCATATATCAATGAAATGAGGGAATTAATAGAAAATTATATTTTCGTGCTTATTCATTTCTCTTCACCTTCCTCCTCGTTAAAGCGAGGGCATTCTCCACTTTTCTCTCTTTTTTTAAAAGATTCTGAAGACCTGAGTTTATGGATGAAGACGTAAGAATGTGACGTCATAATGAGAATATTCATTTCGTATTTTTATTAATTTAACAATATAAATAATTATTACATCTAACAAATTATTCAACACTCTAACTACTTTGAAAAATAGTAATTATTCAACACTCCAACTACTTTAAAAAATAGTACTTGATAATTACTTGTTATATTTATGGGGTTTTCTTATTATTACTATTATTATTATTATTATTATTTGAAGGGAGGGTTTTCTTATCTTTACAATATAAATAAATTAATAAAAAAAATATAAAAGTAATATTACAATAAATATAATAATTATGAGCTTCACTTTTGCTTAATTGACTTCATTCATTCATTTACTTTATTATAAGGGCAAATCCCCTTATTATATGACTTAGTTATTATTTTAACTGGCTTGAATTATCTTGTAGTTGTGAGGGAGCAAATCCCTTGTCGCGGGAACCTGCTACAATTTCCTAATTTTCCTTTCTCTTCTCCCACTAAATTTTATACAAAATAAAATGAAGAACATCATCATCATCATTATTATTATTATTATTATTTGTACCATGTGACCTGTGTCAAAGCAAAATCGCATAATGGCACATTATTTGTTTTTTCATTGATTTTTCCTTTATGCTTTTGGTGATGCATGCAACAACTACAGAAACATATATATATATATATATATTCTAATAAAAAATGTTACAATATAATAAGTCAAAGAGCTAAGCCCCAAATTATAGTTGCCTAGATTTCGTGTATACATAGACTGTACTCACCATGTATTGTTGTAAAATTATTGTATGGTTCTACTCTGTCCTTTTTCTATATGTATGTATGAAGGCACTCCATGTATAATTCTTATACAAAGATTAGCCATTTCATTGGTATCAGACCCTAGGTTTAAAAAAAAAACTCATGTCTGTATATATAATAATAGGTAAAGTTAAAAGAAAATCTAATTAAATTTCAAATTTAAATTCAATTAGAGTCTAATATTGCGCCATATGTCCCATCTAATATAAATTTTTAAATTTTTGTACCAAATGAGTTAATTCAATATAAAAATTAGAGTTTAATTTTGCAACATGTGTCCCATTTAATCTAAGTTTTTTAATTTTTGTGTCAAATGAATTAATTTAGTGTAAAAAACAATGAGTCCAATATAAGTAAACCATAAAAAACATAATTTTTGAATGATTATTGTGGGGGGAGAAAAACCCAGCCCAACTTATTGGGCCCAAGGCCCTGAATGAGGAACACTCTTCATCCGAGGAGATGGGGCTTTCAGTCGGATGCCCACGCCAATGGGGGATGCCTGGAGATGAACACGTATTCCATCCGAGGAGATGCTCATATGTCCGAGTAGTCATGAGCCCTCGGATCCGAAGAGGTTTGATCAAGCGCGAGTATGGGAGGTTCAAGTGATCTATTTGACAAGTGTCAAGAGGGAGAGGAACCTCGGACACACATAAAGATAACGGCAACGGAGAAATATCAAGGAGGCATACTTCAACNAAAACTTTTTAAAGAGTTAAAAAAAAAATATATATATATATATATATAAGAATGACTATCAATAATATTTAAATTATATATGTAAGAATTTTATTACGCATCTTAATATGCATCTTTTAAATATATCCATGCATATGCATAGAATTACAAGCTAGTTTTTCTAATGTCTTTCCTCATCAATGTGATAGGTCCTGCTCCTGCTAAAATCACCTTTTGTATTCCCTGGTCCTATAAAAGATGTTCACCTTTTTAAAAATATTTCATTAAACAAGAACAAGGGAAAACATCAGATTGTTGTTGTTCCAACCTATTTCTTGTTAAATTTCCAATTGTATGAAGAGAATCAATTGCAATTTGAGTAGTCCTTTTAGAACATATGCAGCTAATATATTAATGAATCATGACAATTAATACTACCTAGAAAATACTGTGCCTGGGTTTGGATACCGCGTTAAGCTGCGGTGCGTTTCTGACTTTGCGTTTTGTTTGTTATTTTTTTTTTTTTTTTTTTTGCCGCAACTTTGGGGACAAAATTTACTGTGCGGATACTGTTCATGTACTGTTCACGCACTGTTCACACACTGTTCACGCAATATTTAATATTAAAAGTAGGTTCCACAATACTATTCACACATTTAAAAATTATTTTGCTACAGTGTTTTCAGCAACAATCAGTTTTTATCAACTTTCAGCAATAATAAGTGCTATCCAAACGGACCCTGTAACTCATTCTCAATCGAGAAAAGCCACGTAATCACCAAGGGATTCAATACTCAGTGTTGATTATATTCATCACACACAAGAACAAACCAAATGTACATGCATTTTAGTAAGGGGAAAAAAAAAAAGTTTAGCTACAAAATTGGTAGTAGATTTAGGCTATAAACTCACTCAATAAAATAAATATTACTGTATATTTTGAAAATCTAACCGTTTAATTGCATGTTCTTTATGCTCTTAATACACATATCAAATTTTGTGTCAATTGAATATTATTTACTATATAATCTATAAACTTATATTTTATACATAATTTTAAATTACAAAAACTTGCAATTTAAAAATTTATTGATGACATAACTATTGATCTTTAATTTTCTTGAAATTTTACAAACATTGAGGATATAAGAAGAAGATGTAATCCAATGGTGGATTTGTCAAAATTCACCTCCAATAAAAAGATATTGAGTGAGTTTGTAGGCTAAGGCTACAACCGATTTTGTAGCTAAACTTTGTCCAATAAAAAATTACATTTTGGCAATTATAAAACTTTTGTATAGGACAATCATAATCATAGTTATCTTTCAACTTGTCGAAAATAGCAAAATTAGGGTTAGCAGTCAGTTAGATTGCTTTAATCCCAATTGAAGACACCAAATAGAAAGTGCTTATGAACTCAATTGACATTGAATTGGTTCAAGTTCTCCTCTTCCTATATACCTTATGGCTTGTTTGGAAGTTTAGAGAGGGAGGAGAGTAGAGGGGAGTAGAGGGAAGGGGAGTAGTGGAGAGGAGAGTAGAGGAGAATGATTCACCTTCACCTTATTTGGATGTTTTTAAAATTAGTAAGGGGGAAGGGATTAATTAGCCATTTCCCTTGTGTAATTTTGTTAATATAATAAGGGTAAATTAGGTAATTTACTTAATTAATAGTTTATGTATTCTACTCCCCCTCCAAATCTCTCCAATTTGGGGAAATTAAAATTGGGGGGCTAGAGGGAGTCCAAACCCCTCCAAACTCCTCCAAACCCTTCCCCCTCATCCTTTAAAAAACTTCCAAATAAGGTAATTGCATTACTCTCCCTCCCTCTATTCTACTCCCCCTCCTTTTTTAAACATCCAAACATGCCCTTAGTGAAGATAAGTTGGGGGAATATAAGGAAGTTTCCAAAAGCAACATGGTTTTTCAATCCTATGAAACTTGCAAATTGGGTTTGCTGGATTTAAAGAAACCAAATTCTCATTGTCAAGTAATAATAAGATCTCGCCACTGTGGTGTGGTCCTAGGATTCGTGAAATATGCGCGAAAGGCTCCAGAGCATCCATCGTGAATTCAATGGTGTATATCTTAGTCCAACACTTTTGTACACAAACCATAATCCTTCATTGAACTGGTTCAATTGAAGTATAGGATATTTCGGCATTGAATTAATTCAACTTTTATAAGTTGGGAATATAAGGAAGAGCCCGAAAGTAATATAATTTCTCAATCTTATTCAGGTTCTGCAACATAGTTTTTCAATCCTATATTCTTTTGGATAAACTTCAATCCTATATTCTTGTACAGGATATTGATTGACATTTTATAATTGAACATTGATTGACATTGAATTGGTTCAGTTAAAGTATAGGACATCATCGATTTGCATTGAACCAGGATATCAACATCATATGAGTAAAAAATTAAAAAATTAAAACAAAGTATATAAAACAAACCCCAAACCTCAAAAGATGTGGAGTTGTTTGCCACTACCTGTAAAAAGGTATTAAAAGGAAAAAAAAAAAAATGAAGTAGTTGACTCTACTAATTTAAATATTAGACTCTCCAAAAAAATTTAAATATTAGAGTCCTTCTCTACCAAATCAAATACATCAATGGAGTCATTGACTCTACCATCATTAATTAATTCAATGGAATCCTTAACTCCACCAATTCAAATATTGGAGTCCTTGACTCCATCATTATGAATTAAATTAATAGAGTCCTTGGCTCTGCCGTTATAAATTCGTTCAATGAAGTTCTTAACTCTACCATTTTGAATTAAATCAATGGAGTCATTGACTCTACCATTATGAATTAATTTAATAGGGTCCTTAACTCTACAAATCAAACAAACAAACAGAGTTCTTGACTCTATCATTTTAAATTAAATTAATGGAATTTTTGATTCTATACTTATGAATTAATTCAATAGAGTCCTTGAAATTAATTTAATGGAGTCCTTAACTCTACACATCAAACAAACAAATGGAGTTCTTGACTCTATCATTTTAAACTAAATTAATAGAATCTTTGATTCTATAATTATGAATTAATTCAATGGAGTCCTTGACTCTACAAATTTAAATATTAGAGTCTTTGACTCTTCAATAATATTTAAACTAGTTAATGGAGTCTTTTAACTCCACCATTATAAATTATTTTATTAATGGAGTAGAGTTTCTAATTGCTTAAAATTAATTCAAAGGGAGTCATTGATTCCACCAACTAAACAACTTGGAGTTCTTGACTTCAAGAATATAAATAATATGATTCAATGGAGTTCTTGACTTCACAACTTTAAAATAGTATGATCCAACAGAGTTCTTGACATCCCAAATTATTTTAAATAAGAGTGGGGTTTTTAACTCCTTCAAATTAGTTCAATGGAGTATTTGGGATTCTTAATTCCTCAACCAAAAATGGAACTTTGAATTCCCAAAATAAAATGATCATAAAATTAATTTGAGAGAAATTTACAATTCTCATTCACTAAAAATGTTTAGAAAAATAAAATTGCTTCAAAGGAGTTTTCTTTCCCTTAAATAATTTTTTGGGGACTTCAATCAAAATATTATTACTTGAAAGAACTTGAGAAACATAAAAACACAGTTTTCCTATCCTCCAGTTTTCTAACTTTACCATCGGAGAATCAAAGGCCGGCCACAACCGGTCTTCTCTGCTGACTTTCTTTGTTTTCTCAGGACTCATCTTACTAGATCAAGAACATCCGGAGACATTCCAGCCCACTGACTCCTTAGAATTCCTTTAAATCTATCAGAATTTCTTGGGAAGTATCAAATTCAATGGAGTCCTTGACTCTACAAATTTAAATATTAGAGTCTTTGACTCTTCAATAATATTTAAACTAGTTAATGGAGTCTTTTAACTCCACCATTATAAATTATTTTATTAATGGAGTAGAGTTTCTAATTGCTTAAAATTAATTCAAAGGGAGTCATTGATTCCACCACTAAACAACTTGGAGTTCTTGACTTCAAGAATATAAATAATATGATTCAATTCAGTTCTTGACTTCACAACTTTAAAATAGTATGATCCAACAGAGTTCTTGACATCCCAAATTATTTTAAATAAGAGTGGGGTTTTTAACTCCTTCAAATTAGTTCAATGGAGTATTTGGGATTCTTAATTCCTCAACCAAAAATGGAACTTTGAATTCCCAAAATAAAATGATCATAAAATTAATTTGAGAGAAATTTACAATTCTCATTCACTAAAAATGTTTAGAAAAATAAAATTGCTTCAAAGGAGTTTTCTTTCCCTTAAATAATTTTTTGGGGACTTCAATCAAAATATTATTACTTGTTAAAATTCCTACAAAGAAGCAAATGAAAGAAAGAGAAATTTGATTGGACATTCAATTTCTCAAAAAGAGGGTCTTTGGTTCAATTTCCATAAAAACATAGGTCATTGACTTATCCTTGAGATTAAAATAAATTATCTCACAGAAAAGTAAATCTTAATTAAATACCAAGTATTTGACTTAAATGTCTCTCATTCAAAGTGGACACAATCATGTTTGAGAATTTTAATTCTAAGGGTATGTTTGGTAGACTGTAATAGGCACTGTAATGTAATAGTTATTCATATGGTTTAGTTATTCATTAATTTGGTTATGTTTTTATTCCAGAGAATGGTCATTCCTTATGAATAGCTATTATTTAAAATTAGGAATAACTATTCATCCCTAAAAGAGATGTAATAGCTATTCCTTAGTAGGTATATTAATTTTTACTATTAATATATTTCTAAATAAACAAACATTCTATATGCACATAACAATTATGAAAATAAAAAATCATAAAAAAATAACTAAAATCTTTTCAAATTTAAAAAATATTATTTTTTAGGAAATATAATTATATGGGTAAGATATTTCCTAAAATATATTTTAAGTTTGATTTAAAATGCTTTCATTTTATTGTTTTCAGGGTTCTATTATTGTATTGTCATCAAACAAATGAATAGTAATAAGCATTACATTACAACATTTTGTATTCCTTGTAGAGATTAAATTCTATAAAGACGTGGTGTAAAACCCATGTTTTACCTATCCAATAAGTGATTGTCACATCAACATTTTACTTAAAATTTAATACATCCTATCACACCTAATAACATTTCGATAGATTCCCAATTTGGTCGGATTTATATATGGGTATTAGAATTGATTGAGTGTGATTGTGTTTATTCTTAAATATGTGATAAGATAATGTGGCATATTAGGATTGGATGGGTAAAATATGGATTTTGCACTCTGTCCTTATAGAATTTAATCCCATTCTTTGTAATATCTATTCATATTCTTATGTAATTACTGTTATAATCTACTAAACGTGTCATAAAACTTCAATTTGAGAACTAAGAATTAGCTTGATCCCCACCAAGGGTACGTGGGCAACCTAAATACATTATTAGGTGTCGGAACAAATAAATAAAAACACATAATTTGAAAAGTTACTAATTTCTCTCTCACCCAAACCAGTTTAACCAAAAGAAAAAAAAAAATCAAGTAAAGAGCTATTGATGAAACTAAAAGGAAAGCAAGAAAGTAAGAGAGAAACTGAAAAAGATAGAGAGTGTAAGAAAACAAAGTATTCTGAGAGAAAAAGTTTAGAGAGGGAAAACTGAAAAAAGTAAATGTATTTATAAAGGGTAAGACTTAGACACAATACTTAGGTGTTGTTTCTTAAGTTTCCCTCTTAAGATTCTGCCATGTAGATTTTTTCTCATGGAATGAACATGTATTTTTTAGATAAGTATCTATGTGGCAGAATCTTAAGAAGAGAATCTAAAAAACAACATCTAAGGTACTATATCTAAATTTTGTCCATTTATAAAATCACTCCAAGATATTTAATAATCAATTACCAAAACCTAAAACTAATATCCGAATTATGTGGAGTAATTACTGATCCCAAACTATATACACAACGATGTTGTCATAACTCATATCAATCTTCTTTACACAAAAACAATGTTGTTGTTAAACACGTGTCTCTAAAGTGTCTTTAAATGGAATGACATCGTCTTAATTAAATACTATTTCTATGAGTCGTTGGTTGTATGAGTTGTAGGCGTACACTTGCATTTATATATATTTTGTAAAATAATATTTTGATCCGTAATATTTACCAAAATTTTGTTTTTTATCCTTAAACTTTAAAAAGTTCATTTTTTGTACTAAAATGATTGAAAATTTTGTTTTTTTATCCATAAAATATTTAAAATGTTTTTTTTCTTAAGCTTTACCAAAAGTTTATTTTTCATCCTTATTTTTGTTTCTAAACTATTAAAAAAATCTCTTTACAAAATTTAAAAATGAAAAAAGAACTTTTTAAAGTTTAAGGATGAAAAACAAACATTTAGTAAAGTTTAGGAACTAAAATAATATTTTACCTTTTATTTTGAGTATTGAGTAATATCTGTTACTTTTGCGGTTTTACCAACCTTGTTAGTTAGTTAGTTAGTTAGTTAGTTATTTTTAATATTTAATTAAGAATTGATTTTTTTTTCCCATTAATTTATATATTTTTTTAAAAGAAATAGTTGCTTGGGAAGAGTCTAATTAATTATTTTTCCCAACTAATTCATAGAAAATGATTATAATAATTATTTTGTTTAGTACTTTAGTTAAAAACACTTCTTGTAAGGTGGAGTAGAATGAGTGAAATAAATAAAATTTGGAATTAAAATTGATGGGAAAAGAGATTTTAGAAGTCCTTGAGGAAATTCATGTCAGGAAGAACTAGAAAGAGAGAAGAATGGTGCAATTATGAAATAGGTTTCAGTTTGTTAGTTAGTTAGTTAGTTAGTTATTTTTAATATTTAATTAAGAATTGATTTTTTTTTCCCATTAATTTATATATTTTTTTAAAAGAAATAGTTGCTTGGGAAGAGTCTAATTAATTATTTTTCCCAACTAATTCATAGAAAATGATTATAATAATTATTTTGTTTAGTACTTTAGTTAAAAACACTTCTTGTAAGGTGGAGTAGAATGAGTGAAATAAATAAAATTTGGAATTAAAATTGATGGGAAAAGAGATTTTAGAAGTCCTTGAGGAAATTCATGTCAGGAAGAACTAGAAAGAGAGAAGAATGGTGCAATTATGAAATAGGTTTCAGTTAACTTAATTGATAAAGTCTTCTGTCATCAATATACCTAATGATAAAGAACAATTATCATGGAGTGGATGTCATACATTAAGATTCTAGCATATCTATCTAAAAATAGAAAAAGAAAAAGAGAAAGAGAAAGAGAAAAGAGTGAATGAAAGTTTAAGAGAAAAACCCAGCTTACGTGACCATTGTACATAAATTTGGTCTTCTTACTCACATGAGAAAAGCCATGTAACCAGCAAGGGATCTGAGTGACCACATATTATGTCGTGATCACCCTATATACTTTCAGCTCTCATTTGATCACACTATAATGCTAAATTACCAGACTAAGTCAACATGCATTCTTGATACAAATAAACTAAACCTTATTGAAATTTCACAGATAGGTTTCAAAGCGTGACTTGGCCATTGTACTTAAATTTCACTTCCTAATTTGGTCTCACCCTTTTGTGCACACCATCACACCAATAGTATATTTAACATGCATTTAATTTTTAGTGAGTATTTTCTCTAAGACCACATTCTTGAAAGTTTCTTTAATACCCATATAAGCATTTTTCTCTAACCAAGCATATACGTCACCCAGTCTTCACATGATGCATATATATTAACCAACTGTGACTTCTGTTTCTCATTATATGCATGGGGGTAGAAGCAACATAGCATCATTCACCCAAGTGTCCGTCTATGGAAAGTATCTAAAACTTGATACTGAAATGGTGATTCAGTGCAGATTTTTTCTTTCTTAGCCGGCAAATCCGGTTACACAGTTTACATTAACAACATCCAAAGGAAAGGTGCTTCGAATTTACAGGTTGAATTAGACATGATATGAACAATGCCAATGATTGAACTGGGATACATGTGATGAAGGTAAATAAACGGAATACCCTGTGAACTCAAATCTTACCTATATGACTTGCTCAAAATACATCTCATAAATAATATGGATTTGCATGCTATTTTCATTTGCATTAGAAAATCAAGAGTTACTGAAAATGATTACAGCAAAAGAAACTATATAGATGTAATATTTAATCCAAATTAGCATAATTTAGCATTGAGTTCATGCCAACACAGTGGTCATACATATGTCTTGCAATGGCATTGGCACAGGAAGATGGAGAGTATCCATCCATATACTGTAACAAAACGTGTTACACCAAAAGTGATGCAAAATATTTATGAAGATCTTGCAAATTGATGTGGCAATCAGAAGTTGATAATCCTCGTAGATTCTACCTACAATGTAGGCAGAAATTTTAAGAATAAAGAAAAACAAATAGGAAAAATAAAAGTAAAAACATGACAGCCCAACAAATTATTTATGTATTTTTTCAGGAAACTTTCATAGGAAATCAAATTAAAAAAAAAGCAGGCCCTTTTATCTTGAGAAGCCCAGTCTACATTTTTATATAAACCAAGTAAACTAAACCCAGACAAATTGAAAACAGAGTTTACATTCCATCACATAGGATCCAGAACTCATGCCTTGAAACCTTTATCAAGAAGATTAACCATAAACACAAAGACAAGAAAATGAACAACTTACCTTTACAACCCAAATGTCATGTTTTCCATCACCATTAGTGTAGTGTTGTTATGCATAGTACAAGATTTAAGAAGTAAATAATTAAAATTCATCAATCATGCACACATTTTCAACTACAACTGTGATTACATATGCTGTCAAAATACAAGCAACTTTTTATCTCACTGTAATTACTGCAGAAAGCACTTAATAAAATAGCATGGTGATGAAAATCGTCCAGAGGATTAAAAAGATAAATTGTTTGCTACAAATGTTAGAAATTGGCAACAGAGTTGATGCAATTTACAGGAAGACTCTAACAAGGAAGAGTTCATCTTCATAAATAGGTTGTTCCCCAATTGGAAAACTTGTCGTGCACCTATGTGTCATGGGGGTTTGGGGATAACGAAGATGATGATATTTAATCAGGCTCTCTTAGGTAAGTGGCTATGGTGCTATGAAATTGAAGTTACATCATTAGGGAGACAGTTTATAAAATCTAAATATGGCGTCAATGGAGGGTACTTGTGTACAGGTGAGGTGTGGGGGCCAAATGGGGTGGGGTTGTGGAAGCATATTAGGCGTGGTTGGGATAATTTAATGTGGATTTTCTATGGTACTAAAGTGCATTTCAGGCATTATGGATGCCGGGGGGGGGGGGGGGGGGGGGGGGGGGNCAATTGATAATTTAAGATGAAGGGGCATTGTTGTTATGAAGTGGTGTTATATGTGTAAGAAGTAGTCTATGTTGTTTGGTATCTTTGGTGTCTCCTGGGCAAGACCTAAGTCAGTGTATGATTTGCTTGCACGTTGGAGAGGGTGGATAGGAAGGTATAGGGTTGGTGGGATTTGGCAAGCAGCTCCCTTGTGTCTCATGTGGTGTCTTTGGGGAGAGCTTAATGCTTGTTGCTTTGAGGGAATGGAGCCGAGTGTGGGGAAGTTGAAGTAGTATTATCTGCTGAGGACTCTTTATGAATGGACTTCATCATCTATGGCATTTTCTATTGAGGGGATCCTAGATTCCTTGGATTCTTTGAGATATTATTAGCTTTGTATATTCTGTCTTTTGTTTTATTTTATGCTCTTGTTGCTCCAGGTATAGACATCTAGTGTAACCTGGTTTTTGATCTTTTTTCAATATTAATATGATAAAAAGTTTGTTGCCTTCAGTGAATTCTATTAAACCAAAATTATTACATTGTTGTCATATTCACAATCTTCATTATGCCTGTATACATTTATACTAACCCAAATCCTGTCTACCAAAAATGGCTTCAAGCTCAGCTACCCCTCTAACATTTATCCCTTCCACCAAAATAGTTCAAGGTTGGCATCAAATAATACAAAATGGGAACACACACACATATATATATATATATATAGTACAAATAATTTCATGCTTGAAGCATATGGTAGCTCATTTTAGGATTTACAGTCCATGCAAATATGTCTGGATAAAAAAACATAAAACACCATACTGAACTAAAGAATAAAATGGTAAAATTAATTAATGCATCCAATCAAATTTGTTTATAAATTCGTGTCATTTCATGCCTGAAGCTTCCCATGTATCTGACAAAGACATGACAAAAAGAAGCAATATGGTATTTTTTATACCTATAGACTTGACTGCCAAAGGCCCAAAGTAGAGTCACTCTTGAAAGGCAGAGAAATCAGATGCTGAAGCTCAAGCATCATTGTAAGAGCCACAAAAATAGCTGATACAGTTCTTTGTCATCAAGAGTTAGCATGGAAAATCACAAGAAGATTGTGTCTCCAAGGCTTGCTGGTATGACTCCATTATATGGGAATTCATTGAAGAAATACTGAAGGGCACATATTTTTGTATCATATATTGTGCAACTACATTGAGGCTTTGTTTCAATCAAATAAAGCTTGACATTCTACTGGTGGAAGGGCCTTAAACAAGGTCAACCATATCACCACAACTTTTAGTTTCGAGAATGGAATACTTATGTACAATTTTGATATCAGGCACTATACATAAGTAAGGTTTAAATTTCACCAACAGTCAAGAAATTGAGCCTTATTATCTGATATTTTGCAGATGATGTCTTGTTCTTTTGCCTTTTGAATTTTCCAAAGAAGTGACAAAAAGAGTAGAAAATATCATGTAATAAACCTGCTGGATTGACTAAATTTAAGATAGTGACGCAGGACAACTACAACAAAACTGAAATAACGGAAAAATAAAAGATATGATCTAGGAGTCAGCACCTAGGCCTTGCTTGGAGTCAGCACCAAGCGGGAAACCACTAGGAGTCAGCACCAGACCAAAAGAGACCAAACGGCCATTGTTTTCATTCATCAAAATATCAACTGCCTCTCAAGGAGTACAATAGGTTGCTTATAAAGGATTGCTAAACCCTAAATCTAATTGGTAGGAAACCTTAATTGACTTATTACAAAAATAACCTTACTTCTAAATTAAATACTAAAAGCCCAATAAACTAATAAAACCTAAAACATAAAAATACAATGGGCTTGCAAATATAAATAATACTAAATAATAATCTTCTTGTGTCTCTTGCATCAGGTAGGCACCTTCAAAGAGGAAGTGAAAAGAGAGGAGAGAATCTAAGAGACAAAAGCGAGAATATTGGCTCAAGTTACTTGCAAGGATTATTGGAAAAAATAACCAACTAACAACTTGTAACTAACTTGGCTCCACCATTTGCAATCTTACAACTAACTAGCTAATCTTGTAACTAACTAACTAACTACACAACTCTTGATTCTTTACAAAAATTACTATAAGATTACATGAATAACACCTAATCACCTATACACCTATACCCCTATAGTACACATTGGACTCATTACAAAATATCCAAAACTTTGGATTGTCTAACCACAAATATGAGGCTCCTACTATCTCAGGAGGATAAAATTTTTGGCACAATATAGGATGGGACTTCTTAAAATGTAACTATTTATTTTTTTACAGGTAATAAAATTCATCAAAGTGGAACTATTGATTATCAAAGCTCCTTATTTAGTGGTCAAAAGGGTCCACGAAGTGCTTCTTAAAAACATATTATATGCAGACACCCATAAATGAGTGATGTTTGCACAAAGGGAAAACCATTGAAGCTAAGAAATGACGGAAGAAAATAACACGTATTAGTCTACACTACACTTGGCTGCCATGGAGACCAATTGTAGACAGCTTCCTTTTATGCGAGGATTTAGGGACTATTTGAATGCTAAATCAGCAAGAATAGCAGATATTCCTGAAAATAAATGGTGAAGATTATATAGAATGGCTGCATGCTGCTAAAAGCAGATTTCTCTTAATCTTGTCCAAAAGAGATCCTTCTCCAAGCATTGGTTGGGAGGATTTTGTTTAATAAAATAAGCTTTTAATAAAAACTCCTATACTTTAGTGGTTTGTAGTCAAAAGGTTAGCTACAAAAGCCAGGATTTTTTTGGTTGAAAAAAGTGTGTTGTATTAAATCTGGTGCATTATATGCCAGAAAAGATGATGTTGGTGGAAAGCCTCAAAATCAGAGATTAATCAATTAAGTGGTTTAAACTTTAGACTTCACACAAATTTATGATTTTATTCTCTGAATGGTGGAAGAGATATTGTATGGTTTAAAATTTAAATTTAGGGTGAAAAAAGATCAACTTTGAGGCCAAAAACTTGCAGAAAAATTTCAAAGGAAACAACAGTAGGACTTCTTTGAAAAGCAGCTATTTTTGGGGTTTTGGAGGAGCTTGGGTGAGGAATTTGGCCTCTTTTCCTGAGGCTTCTCCATAGGTGCTAAAGGGTTTTTTTTTTTTTTTTTTTTTTTAAATTAAAAAAAAAAAAAAAAAAAACAGAAGTTATCTGCAGGCTGTTTTGTAACCCATGGGCATTTCAGCTGTTTGCTGATTTGTAACGCAGCTTGAATTTTTAGGCAGATTCTGTTAATCAGCCTTGGGTTGCTTCTCAAAGCAGCTGAAGCTTTCTCCAAAAAGCTGTAGCTCTGAGAAAGCTCAAGCCCTCCTAAGTCCTAACCCCTTAATGGCTGGAAATGTTTACATATATATATAAGATTCAGGGTTTTAAAAGATTAACAAAAAGGGTCGTTTGAGCTTACAATAAAGTAAGAAAACCCAAGTTTAAGGAAAAAGAAAGTCTGACCAGAATTATAAGAGTTTTATATATGGGAATTTTAAGGGCTGATGGGGTTTAAAATTGGTTACCGGGTGCCAAGGAAAATGAAGAAGAAGAATTACAAATCCTTAAAATCAAAATAATTTAAGTTTTAGATCATGAGGGCAAGAAAACAAAATGAAAATGAGAAGTGATAACTAAAAGTTACCCATAAAGATTAAATATTAACTTATTAGATCATTGTCTAATTTGTTTCTTTTTCCCTAGTTTATCAACAAAATGTACAACTGGCCAAATAGAGAAGACTTAAACCAGTTGACATGGGTTTACACAAACTCAGTCAATGCGTTAGAAGGTTGCGTTATTCTTTAACAAATTTGCTAAACAGACTTGTCATTTGTCAATGTGGTGTTGATATGCTCCAGCCAGCCCATCCTGTCAACACCCTATCTTAAGTTGAAAAGATTAAAGGTTTGACAAGAAAATAGAATGTTGTGGCTGTATATTCTTACAGACCAAAGCTTGTGCATCATAACTTACTAATGCCCCTTGGAGCCTAGAACGGTTGGTGAAACAAATTTTAAAGCTAGCAGAATGCTGTTTGAGCTGTTCTTATAAACATGTATAAAGAGGAACAAAAAGAACTACTGAACTTTGTGCTATACTATGTAGTTCTATCTTCATCCTTCAAATGTAAACCCTCGCAGTTCTCTGCTAAGTTTAGAGAGAGAATTTCATTATGTTTGCATCAGAATCTAAGAATTTTCTTGGCGGGGGGGAGAAGATTCTTTCTTCAAATATCTATTTGGTAGAGTATCAGGATAATGACACTTTTTAGGCCACCATGGTTGACAATGTCCATATTTTCACCACAACAATTGCATAGATGAAATTCATCAGTTCAATAAAGTTCTAATGAGTGTCTAGTTAAGTAGTTCACTTCCCCTTCCCCCATTATCTACCAAGTACCTATCAAAAAAGTGGCTGGTTAAGTAGTTATAGTACGTGGGAGCTTTTTTCTACTTTGAGAATTGTGTTCTTACAAAACTAAATTTAGACTCATCATTAATATGCATGAAAAGAACACTTGCGTTTTTTTTTTTCCTCTCCCTTTTCTTCCAATAGAAAGTTACGATCTTAGTAATGCTATGAAAGCAAACACATCCAAGGAAGAAAAAATACCATAGCTTACTCATACAATCAAATTCTGCCAAACCAAGGAAAGCATATTTGAGTACAAATCATTGATTGAGAAAACAAATCATATAAGCACTTTAAGGTGGAAGCTGAATATGGCAACACATCAAAATCTTAACTGCATTGCTGTCTAGTTTAGGGTTTGACCAAATGATTACATTTTCAGTTTTTATATTTTAAATGCATATTGACAGTGTAAGTTAGAGAATGGTACAAAATATGATAAAATTTACTGAGAACTGTAATAAAAGTGAATTTATCAAACTCCTACTTGTTTGGGCATAATCTACATATGGGGTTGTGTTCCCATCAAACAAATCATATCATTCTCGAGTTCTTCTTTTCAGTTAAAAGATATATCTAGAGCAATAAAAGAAATAAGTCTGAGTCACTACAGTTTGAAAATGGATTAGTTGAAATTGTGCCTATTAGTGCACTTTATATTCACCACACACTGGAGCAGACCAAACATTCTTGCAAATTTTTTTTTTTGGGATTAAAAGATAAAAAAAAACATACTTGCATTTTAGTTAGCCAAGAAAAAAAAAAAACACTTGCTTTTTTGCAATTATGCAATTTTTGTATAGGAAAATTTGAAATTTTCAAGTTGTCACAAATATTTTCTTAACAATACAAGGCAAGCATGGCAAAATTAGGGGTTGAAATTAGTTAGATTGCTTTATAATCCCAATTGAACACACCAAATAGAGAGTACTTATTACCTCAATGTGGCATTGAACAGCAGTTCTCCTCTTGCTATATCCCTAAGTGAAGAAAGGTTGGGAATATAAGGATGCATCAGAAAGTTACACAGTTTTTCAATCCTATGAATCTTGAAACTTGGGTTCACTGGATTGAAAGAAACCAAATTCCTGCCATGATGTGTGAATAAAATGTCACCATTGCGACACAACCCTAGGATTTGTGAAATGGAAAAAAAAGGCTTTAGTTTTCCCATCATGAAATCCATAGTGTATGTCTTAGTCCAAGATGCTTGAACACCATAGTCCTTCATTACCCATATGTGAAAGCCCCAGGGAACACCTTTAGCACGTTCAACAATGGCAAGACGACCTTCCAACACCCCAAGATTGATCTTCCACTTTGACCATGTAGTTTGGTCAGGTGACACAAACTCAGAAGGTGGTGGAACCAGTCGAAAACACTCATCCTCCACATCAAAGGAACATATAAACTGAGGTACAGTAGGGGAACTCACAACCCAATGAATAATTCCATTGAGAAAAGTAGTATTTTTTGGCTGATCGAGAAAACCATCTCCAACATTAACACTCTTCCAAAGACCATTACCCTTCTCTCCAAGTGTGTACACAAGAGTCACCATGTTGTTACTAACTTCAGCTCCATACTGTTTTTTGGACAAGAGAACCACCTTGTATACTTGAGTTTTGGGACAAAAGCCAAGGCAAGGACACATGGAAGAAGATGTTAGGTTGATACCAGGCCTAACTATGATGAACTCACCCGTTATAGGATTACACACATATAATTGATCCAATTTCACAAAGTTGTCACGTTGATACCGATACATCTCGCCTAGCAAAATCAACCCATGGCATGAATCCAACAGACTAAGTTTCACATTACATCCCATACCTAAATGGGTTTCAGTGGCAAACTTTACTATAGAGTTACGCACAGAATTTCTATTGTCAAAATGAACTGCGTAGAGATGCTGTTGACGCTTTTTGTTTGTGGGTTGGAGGATGATGCAGGGGTCTGCTCTTGTGTGATACAATTGAGCAAAACTGGGGTCAACGAGAAGATGTAGCCATGTCTTGCAAACGCACCTACAGCTGAACAGGGTATTAAAGGTCGATACATCTCGCCTAGCAAAATCAACCCATGGCATGAATCCAACAGACTAAGTTTCACATTACATCCCATACCTAAATGGGTTTCAGTGGCAAACTTTACTATAGAGTTACGCACAGAATTTCTATTGTCAAAATGAACTGCGTAGAGATGCTGTTGACGCTTTTTGTTTGTGGGTTGGAGGATGATGCAGGGGTCTGCTCTTGTGTGATACAATTGAGCAAAACTGGGGTCAACGAGAAGATGTAGCCATGTCTTGCAAACGCACCTACAGCTGAACAGGGTATTAAAGGACAGTCGTGACAGAATGTCCGTCACAATGTTTGGGTGAAGCTGTGAGAAAATGTCAGTGACGCCGACTTTTTCATCTTCTTTTTCTGCTTTGGCCTTCTTCTTGGCCATGCTGGTTGTTGGGTCGGAATGGGATTTGCTTTTTCTTCCCATGGTAATTGCAGTAAGCAAGATGGGTATAAAAAATTTAGATAGCTGCTGCACCTAAACAAAATACAGGACTTCTATCATTTTTGGTTCTTGAGACAAAAAAACTGAAATTTCTCTTATGCATAAACGCTTACAGGCTTACAGCAATACATATTTATTTTTGAATAGAACTAGTCCTGAAAATATCAACAAGTCTACTATCATCTAGAATTTTCTCTATTAAATTGCAAAGTAATTTTCAACATCTCTCTCAATTTGTAATTTTTTTAAGAAAGCATTTGATTATTATATGTGTTGGAGAAGAGAAGAGAAACTAATATGAAAATTTACTAATTTTTTTACGACATCAATAAAATTGCTCTTCTCTCATTTCTCTCTCAAATTCAACCAGTTTATCCAAAAAAAAAAAAAAAAAAGAAAACGAAAAAAAGAAAAGAAAAAGAAAGTCAACTCCTACCTCTCTTACAAAGTCACAACTCAAACCATTCAGCTCCAGGCTTAAAGCTGCTTAATACCCTCCTCCATCCGATCCGCACATCTCTTCTACCTCCGCTCAGACGTTCCGTTGAAAATTGTGGGAACTGGGTGTGAAAAAGAGATGACGCTGAATCTCTCTATAGAGTTAGGACTTTTTTTTTTTTACTGATACGGTGGTTGCTACATATTTTATTAAAGTGACTTTAACATCTCGTCGAGTCATCAATAATATATTCATATTTATACTTGAAATAAGAATTCTAGATAAGTAAAATAATCCGGCAAAAAATAAGTTATCCAAATGGACTCTAAGCATGTGTTTGTCAATAGATATTTGCGCGTTTTGCATTTTTTTGGGGTCTCAAGGCACTGTTTATTGACCACCAAACTCATGAAAAAACGCAGCAATCACTCACTGCTACAGTGTTTTGTGTTTTAAAAATTATTTTGTTACAATATTTTCAGTAATAAGTTTTTAATTTTTAGCAAAATAAGCAGTATCTAAACAGACCCTAAGTATGTGTTTGGCAAAAATTATTTTTGTTAACTTATTTTACTATTTAACTTATTTTTGCTATTATTTATGTGTCTCACTGTACTTTTTAGTACTATTCATGAGTTCTATTGTACTATTTCAGCTAACTTTTATTTTTATCTACAGTACTTTCAGCCAAAAAATTTTAGATTTAGCAAAATAAGCGGATACCAAACAGACCATAAATACAAAGAATTAAGAAGAAAGAACTAATTATTGGATGATTTAGATGAATAATATGTTTATCTTTTTATTTTATTTTTTTATATTCTCTTACTTTCTGCCTATAATGTAATTTTTTTGCTGTTATAATTTATTAATTTACCTAAATAGAGTATTTTAATTTTATTTTAGTTGCTTTTATAATTATAATTAAAATATATTATTTAATTAATTAAGAAACCTACGGTTTAACTAATGAATCATTGGTTGAACTTGTGAACTAGTGAACCAATTTTTCAGTCGGGTTAACTTTTAGTTTGATTTATTTATTTATTTTTTTTAACTATGGTTTAAATTTGGAGTGTACTTTAGTTATTTAATGTATTATAATCTCAATTTAAAACACTAGTGTAGGGTTACGATTTGTAGCCCAAACCCAACAGATATGGGATATGAGCCCAATAGAATGAATTTGTAGAGAGTAGGTGAAAGAGCTAAGCTATTGGTGGATTGGACAACAATTAGTATAGATGTAAAAGTTGATTAATTAAGAACAAGGAACATAGAGCTGAATGAGTTCATTGTCCGAGGAGATGAACTCACTGTCCGAGGAGGTAAGTTTTCATATAAATTGATTAAAGAGAGTACTAGTGCAATTTAGATTGCTACCGTCTCCCTTCTCTATTTCCCCCCCCCCCCTCTTTTGGCGCTAGAAGGAGGGCCTCTTGCATTATATGGTTCCTTTTGAATGATCTTGATCCTATACTTGTTGATCTTTTGGGCCACCACTTGAGTGCTTGTCCTATCAGACACCCCTGCTGGCTTTCTGTGAGTTGTGGTTTCCAAGGCAACACTATTCAGAGGTCTTTTTCACATAAATACGGTTAGAAAAGTAGCTGCAGTGCATTCAATGTAGTAATAGCAGTTTTCTCTTAGATATTTATGAGTTCTTATCCTTTAGAACTTCCTGGAAAGTCATTTTGACCAGTTAGGACTTATATATGACCATGCTTTAGCTGGTCCGAGGAGATATTCATCCTTGGACTTGGACTATCATGCTCTCAGCCAAAGCCTCACGCTCTCGACCAAAGCCCAAAACCCAATTATTGTATGATTTAGGGCCCATGACCCCATAACTAGTATTACTATTTTCGTGTATATTCTATTAAGTATTACTGTTTACTAAAATAATAATAATAATAATACAAGAATATCTATCTAATCTTTGAAGATTGCTAATATTACATGTCTATTTTATTTATTTTTCTATTAATTAATTATTAAAATAATTATTACGTTACTATGGAGGGACATTTGAATGAACTCCGGTTTTCTCTACATTATACATAAAAAAAACTAAGTGTTGTAATTTTTTTTTCCATGTTCTATCTCAATGTAAATTCAAACATTTTTAATAACATTTTTTTTTTTTTTTTGGTAATCATAACATTATTATTACCACTTGTTTAGTTGTTGCCATTGATTTTTGTTATTTCTACACATTTTATTATAATCATGGTATTATTGTTCAATTTTAGAGACCTGTGCAAATTTCATTAGGAATTGACAATGAAGAATAAAGACCCATAATTTTGAATATTATTGTTCTTTTGGTAACTTCATTATGCAGAATCTTTCATGGAAGATTCATTATACAAAACTAAATTACTTTAGCAGATTCATTATGAAATTACAACATATACTTCACTATGCAGAAATTGATTACTTTTGCATCCAGGCAACTTGTATCTTGTTGGACTCCCTAGACATTGTTTTGCGAAATTAATGTATAACAAGAGAGGTGATTGAAAACCTAAACATAGATTCAGTTAAGATGAATAAGTGCTAATCTGGTTGGCATAGTTGTTGTTTTGTTTTTTTTTTTTTTTTTTTTTAATTTTTTTTTCTTATAAATTTTTTATCTTAATAAAATATTATAAATAGAACTTTCAAGACAATATAAAGAGTAACTACCATTGTTTCGTAAAACTCTATTTTGATGTAAACCCTTTTTTGAATGGGATATCGAAGAATTATGAAAAATAATTTTTTATTAATTATTTTATTTTACAGGATCATATCTATTGCGAGTGAAATGACAAGGCCAGTGTTGATTTGCAAGTGCTAGATTGTATGGTATATGATTGAATGTTGGATATGATAATATGTTGAATTTCAATCAAATTGGATTGATTTTGTTATGCAGGAAAATATTGTTAAAGCTTGTGGTGTTTACACGTAAGATTATTTTATTTTTTATTTTTATTTTTTTTAGAATACTAAGTATTTAAAAACACACACATACAAAGGGAGAGGGGAGAAGGTTTTAAAAAAACTAACAGTGGTGCATATCTAAAATAGCCTAATTCTTTGATACACAACACAGACTTTAAACCTCTATAACTTACACTAATTTTCCTACGTGGGATTAACCCACTGTTTTTTTATTTATTTTAAATACTAAGTATTTTAACACACACACAGAGACACAACAAGGAGAGAAGGGAGAAGATTTTAAAGAAACTAATAGTGGTTTATATCCAAAAGGTTCTAACTCTTGGACACATCACATAGGCATTTAAAGACTATTTTACTTGTTATGCAAGTAAAGTATTTTACTTGTATTATGAGTCTAGTAGCTGTGGTTTAGTATATGGTTAGTTAAGGTTTAGCCTCCTATAAAACAGCTAACAAATAGTTGACATAATGTGTATATATATATATATATATAAAACTCCTATCAAAAAATGTTTTAGAAAAAACATTATTACCAATTTAGTTCCCTAAGTATTGAAAGTTTAGGATTGTTGATTTAATTTTATTTTGAATACGAATCGAGCTTGAACTCATCCCTAAATAAATTACATATTCAAGCTTGGGTTTATTTCTTTGTTGAACAAACTAGGGTTTGTTTACAAGCTACCTGAATAAAATTTTTTTCCCCTCTATATGATAAAACCATGACTAAAATTTTTAACCCCTTTACAAATCTATGTTAATAATCAACAACTAAATTATAGTTGAAATTATATTATTTGAGTTAATGAGATAGACTGACTTTCATTAATGAATTTATAAAAATTAGATTCATCAACCTTTTGTTGTTAAAAATTATATAATTTTTACTACAAATTGATTGTTTATATTATCAATAAACTACAAATAATAATTTGATATTGTATAAACTCATTTACAAAATTCAATCTCAAGTCTATATAAATATATTTATATGTATGCTTTTCTAAAAATAAATGTTCATCTTCTTCTACTGCTCTGGCTTTGTTCTCCATGGTGGTTGTTGGGTTGGAATTGATAAGGATTAAGATACGATCCAAATAGCCTATAACTAAATACTATAGGTATTACAAGACTTTGCAAATTGATTTTGAATTTTTATCTTTTAAAATACTATTACAGTGCAATTATGACTTGACTTAATAATATAACAATACATTGTAAGTTGATTTTTAATTTTTTCTCTTTTAAAATATTACAATGCAATTATGACTTTCCTTAAGTTACCGGGTTTGACTTAATCCCTTTGAGAATATTACAAGGAAATTTTAGAAAAAAAATAGTGTTTTGAAAGCATTACCAATAATATTTTGCTGTAAAATTAAAAAGTAAATAAAATTTTGCCTGGATCATAAGTGAACTAAATTGTTTATGAATAATTTGAGCTATATTTTGGGGGGAAAAAATTTATATTCTTATGTTTACCAAACAATTCAAATTTAAGCTTGACTATTAAACAAGTCACACTCAAATATAATAATGTATTCATGAATAAGCTTATAGATGTCATATTTAATCCAACTTAGCATAATTTAGCATTGAGTTCATGCCAACACAGTGGTCATACATGTTTCTGGCAATGTCATTGGCACAGGAGGCTGGAGAGTATCCATATACTGTAACAAAATGTATTGCTCCAAAAGTGATGCAAAATATTTATGAAGATCTTGCAAATTGATGTGGCAATCAGAAGTTAATAATCCTCGTAGATTCTACCTACAATGTAGGCAGAAACTTTAGGAATAAAGAAAAACAAATAGGAAAAATAAAAGTAAAAACATGGCAGCCCAACCAATTATTCATGTATTTTTTCATTAAAATTTCCTATGAGATAAAATTAAAAAAAGAAAAGGAGGCCTTTTATTAAGAGGAGCACAGTCTACATTTTTATATAAACCAAGTAAAACTAAACCCGGACAAATTGAAAACAGTGTTTCCATTCCATAACTTAGGATCCAGAACTCATGCCTTGAAACCTTTGTCAAGAAGATTAAACCATAAACACAAAGACAAGAAAATGAATAACTTAACTTTACAACCCAAATGTCATGTTTTCCATCACCATTGGAGTAGTGTTGTTATGCATAGTACAAGATTTAAGACGTAAATAATTAAAGTTCATCAATCACACTTTTTCAACTACAACTGTGATTACATATGCTGTCAAAATAAAAGCAACTTTTTATATCACTGTAATTACTGCAGAAAGCACTTAAATCAAATAGCAAGGTGATGAAAATCCTCCAGAGGATTAACAAGATAAAATTGTTTGCTACAAATGTTAAAAATAGGCAACAGAGTTGATGCAACTTACAAGAAGACTCTAACAAGGAAGATTTCATCTTCATAAATAGGTTGTTCCCCAATTGGAATACTTTTCGTGCACCTATGTGCCATGGGGGTTTGGGGATAAAGAAGACGATGATATTTCATCAGGCTCTCTTGGGTAAGTGGCTATGGCGCTATGCAATTGAAAATACATCATTATGAAGAAGGGTTATAGAATCCAAATATGGCGTCAATGGATGGTACTGGTGTACAGGTGAGGTGTGGGGGCCAAATGGAGTGGGGTTGTATTAGGCGTGGTTGGGATAATTTAATGTGGTTTTTCTGTGGTATGGGTACTAAAGTGCATTTCAGGCATGATGGATGGCAGGGGGGAGAGTGGACACTAGTTTAAGGAGAGACATCCCATTTATTTTTACTTTCGAGAAACAATAAAAAGCCACAGTTGTAGGTTATAAGGAGATTCTTAAAGGTCATTGTTCTTGGAATCCTGAGTTAAATCAAGCAATACAAGACTGGGAAGTTGAATCTGTGATGCAATTTTTAGAGGATCTTTATGATGCTAAGGTTAGAATTGGAGAGGTTGGTGAGAATTGGTGCGAACACCTTCACCCACTACAAGGTTTCAAGTGAGGAGCTTCTATAAGGTTTTGAGAGAGGGGGAGGGGGGAGTGCAATGTTCCCATGGAGAAGCATTTGGAAAGTTCGAGTTCCACTGAGAGTGGCTCTCTTTTCATGGTGTGTGGCTCTAGGGAGGGTCTTAACAATTGGGGTGTGTGGCTCTAGGGAGGGTCTTAACAATTGATAATTTCAGACGAAGGGCCATCATTGTTATGAAGTGGTGTTATATGTGTAAGAAGATTGGGGAGGATGTGAATCATTTATTCTTACATTATCATGCAGCTTGGAAGAAGTAGTCTATGTTGTTTGGTATCTTTGGTGTCTCTTGGGCAGTGTATGATTTGCTTGCATGTTGGAGAGGGTGGATAGGAAGGTATGGGGTTGGTGGGATTTGGCAAGCAGCTCCCTTGTGTCTCATATGGTGTCTTTGGAGAGAGCTTAATGCTCGTTGCTTTGAGGGAATGGAGTCAAGTGTGGGGAAATTGAAGTAGTATTATCTGCTGAGGACTCTTTATATGAATGGACTTCATCATCTATGGCATTTTCTATTGAGGGGATCCAAGATTCCTTGGATTCTTTGAGATATTATTAGCTTTGTATTTTCTGTCTTTTGTTTTATTTTATGCTCTTGTTGCTCCAGGTATAGACATCTAGTGTAACCTGGTTTTTTTTTTTTTATCTTTTTTCAATATTAATATAACAAAAAGTTTGTTACCTTCAGTGAATTCCATTAAACCAAAATTATTACGTTGTTAACATATTCACAATCTTCATTATGCTTGTATACATTTATACTAACCCAAATCCTATCTACCAAAAATGGCTTCAAGCTCTGCTAGCCCTCTAACATGTATCCCTTCAACCAAAATAGTTCAAGGTTGCATCAAATAATACAAAATGGGAATACATATATATATAGTACAAATAATTTCATGCTTGAAGCATATGGTAAGCTCATTTCAGGATTTACAGTCCATGCAACTATGTCTGGACAAAAAAAACATAAAACACTATACTGAACTAAAGAATAAAATGATAAAATTAATTAATGCATCCAATCAAATTTATTTATAAATTTGGGTCATTTCATTCCTGAAGTTTCCCATGTATCAGACGAAGACATGACAAAAAGAAGCAAATGGTATTTTTTAATACCTATAGACTTGACCGCCAAAGGCCCAAAGTAGACTCACTCTTGAAAGGCAGAGAAATCAGATGCTGAAGCTCAAGCATCATTGTCAGCGCCACAAAAATAGCTGATACAATTCTTTATCATCAAGAGTTAGCATGGAAAATCACAAGAAGATTGTGTCTCCAAGGCACACTGGTATGACTCCATTATAAGGGAATTCATTGAAGAAATACTGAAGGGCGCATATTTTTGTATCATATATTGTGCAACTACATTGAGGCTCTATTTCAATCAAATGAAGCTTGACATTCTAATGGTGGAAGGGCCCCAAACAAGGTCAACCATATCACCTCAACTTTTTTTTTTTGAGAATGGAATACTTATCTACAATGTTGATATTGGGCACTAGACATAAGTAAGGTTTAAATTTCACCAATAGTCAAGAAATTGGGCCTTACTATCTGATGTTTTGCAGATGATGTCTTGTTCTTTTGCCTTTTGAATTTTCCGAAGAAGTGACGAAAAGAGTAGAAAATATCATGTAATGAACCCGCTGGATTAACTTAATTTGAGGTAGGCACCTTCAAAGAGGAAGTGAAAAGAGAGGAAAGAATCTAAGAGACCAAAGTGAGAATATTGGCTCAAGTTATTTGCAAGGATTATTGGCCAAAATAACCAATTAACAACTTGTAACTAACTTGGCTCCACCATTTGCAATCTTATAACTAACTAGCTAATCTTGTAACTAACTAACTACACACTTCTTGATTCTTTACAAAAATTACTGTAAGATTACATGAATAACACCTAATCACCTATACACCTATACCCCTATAGTACACATTGGACTCATTACAAAATATGCAAAACTCTGGATTGTTTGACCACAAATATGAGGCTCCTACTATCTTAGGAGGATAAAATTTTCGGCACAATATAGGATGGGACTTCTTAAAATGTAACTATTGATTTTTTTACAGGTAATAAAATTCATTGAATTGTAACTATTGATTATCAAAGCTCCTGATTTAGTTGTCAAAAGGGTCCACGAAGTGCTTCTTAAAAACAGATTATATGCAGGCACCCATAAATGAGTGATATTTGCACAAGGGGAAAACCATTGAAGCTAAGAACTGATGCAAGAAAATAACACGTATTAGTCTCCACTACACTTGGCTGCCATGGGGACCACTTGTAGACAGCTTCCTTTTATGTAAGGATTTAGGGACTATTTGAATGCTAATCAGCAAGAATAGCAGATATTCCAACATACAGCTTTCTTTTATGATGCTTTCGAAGGTTGGGAAGCTGTTTAAAGGGCGCACCTGAAAATAAATGGTGAAGTTTATATAGAATGGCTGCCTGCTGCTAAAAGCAGATTTCTCTTAATCTTGTCCAAAAGAGATCCTTTTCCAAGCATTGGTTGGGAGGATTTTTTTTAATAAAATAACCAATTTATAGAAACTCCTATACTTTAGTGGTTTGTAGTCAAATGTTAGCCACAAAAGCCTGGATTTTTTGGTTGAAAAAAAGTGTTCTGTATTAAATCTGGTGCATTATATGCCAGAAAAGATGATGCTGGTGGAAAGCCTTAAAATCAGAGGTTAATCAATTAAGTGGTTTATACTTGACCCAAATTTATGATTTTATTCTCTGAATGGTGGATAGAGAGGTTGTATGTTTTAAAATTTAAATTTAGGGTGAAAAAAGATCAACTTCGAGGCCGAAAACTTGTAGACAAATTTCAAAGGAAACAACTGTAGGACTTCTTTGAAAAGCAGCTATTTTTGGGGTTTTGGAGGAGCTTAGGTGAGGAATTAGGCCTCGTTTCCTGAGGCTTCTCCATAGGTTCTTAAGGGTTTTTTTTTTTTTTTTTTTTTTTTTACTGATACGGTGGTTGCTACATATTTTATTAAAGTGACTTTAACATCTCGTCGAGTCATCAATAATATATTCATATTTATACTTGAAATAAGAATTCTAGATAAGTAAAATAATCCGGCAAAAAATAAGTTATCCAAATGGACTCTAAGCATGTGTTTGTCAATAGATATTTGCGCGTTTTGCATTTTTTTGGGGTCTCAAGCACTGTTTATTGACCACCAAACTCATGAAAAAACGCAGCAATCACTCACTGCTACAGTGTTTTGTGTTTTAAAAATTATTTGTGTTACATATTTTCAGTAATAAGTTTTTAATTTTTAGCAAAATAAGCAGTATCTAAACAGACCCTAAGTATGTGTTTGGCAAAAATTATTTTTGTTAACTTATTTTACTATTTAACTTATTTTTGCTATTATTTATGTGTCTCACTGTACTTTTTAGTACTATTCATGAGTTCTATTGTACTATTTCAGCTAACTTTTATTTTTATCTACAGTACTTTCAGCCAAAAATTTTAGATTTAGCAAAATAAGCGGATACCAAACAGACCATAAATACAAAGAATTAAGAAGAAAGAACTAATTATTGGATGATTTAGATGAATAATATGTTTATCTTTTTATTTTATTTTTTTATATTCTCTTACTTTCTGCCTATAATGTAATTTTTTGCTGTTATAATTTATTAATTTACCTAAATAGAGTATTTTAATTTTATTTTAGTTGCTTTTATAATTATAATTAAAATATATTATTTAATTAATTAAGAAACCTACGGTTTAACTAATGAATCATTGGTTGAACTTGTGAACTAGTGAACCAATTTTTCAGTCGGGTTAACTTTTAGTTTGATTTATTTATTTTATTTTTTAACTATGGTTTAAATTTGGAGTGTACTTTAGTTATTTAATGTATTATAATCTCAATTTAAAACACTAGTGTAGGGTTACGATTTGTAGCCCAAACCCAACAGATATGGGATATGAGCCCAATAGAATGAATTTGTAGAGAGTAGGTGAAAGAGCTAAGCTATTGGTGGATTGGACAACAATTAGTATAGATGTAAAAGTTGATTAATTAAGAACAAGGAACATAGAGCTGAATGAGTTCATTGTCCGAGGAGATGAACTCACTGTCCGAGGAGGTAAGTTTTCATATAAATTGATTAAAGAGAGTACTAGTGCAATTTAGATTGCTACCGTCTCCCTTCTCTATTTCCCCCCCCCCCCTCTTTGGCGCTAGAAGGAGGGCCTCTTGCATTATATGGTTCCTTTTGAATGATCTTGATCCTATACTTGTTGATCTTTTGGGCCACCACTTGAGTGCTTGTCCTATCAGACACCCCTGCTGGCTTTCTGTGAGTTGTGGTTTCCAAGGCAACACTATTCAGAGGTCTTTTTCACATAAATACGGTTAGAAAAGTAGCTGCAGTGCATTCAATGTAGTAATAGCAGTTTTCTCTTAGATATTTATGATAGTTCTTATCCTTTAGAACTTCCTGGAAAGTCATTTTGACCAGTTAGGACTTATATATGACCATGCTTTAGCTGGTCCGAGGAGATATTCATCCTTGGACTTGGACTATCATGCTCTCAGCCAAAGCCTCACGCTCTCGACCAAAGCCCAAAACCCAATTATTGTATGATTTAGGGCCCATGACCCCATAACTAGTATTACTATTTTCGTGTATATTCTATTAAGTATTACTGTTTACTAAAATAATAATAATAATAATACAAGAATATCTATCTAATCTTTGAAGATTGCTAATATTACATGTCTATTTTATTTATTTTTCTATTAATTAATTATTAAAATAATTATTACGTTACTATGGAGGGACATTTGAATGAACTCCGGTTTTCTCTACATTATACATAAAAAAACTAAGTGTTGTAATTTTTTTTTCCATGTTCTATCTCAATGTAAATTCAAACATTTTTAATAACATTTTTTTTTTTTTTTGGTAATCATAACATTATTATTACCACTTGTTTAGTTGTTGCCATTGATTTTTGTTATTTCTACACATTTTATTATAATCATGGTATTATTGTTCAATTTTAGAGACCTGTGCAAATTTCATTAGGAATTGACAATGAAGAATAAAGACCCATAATTTTGAATATTATTGTTCTTTTGGTAACTTCATTATGCAGAATCTTTCATGGAAGATTCATTATACAAAACTAAATTACTTTAGCAGATTCATTATGAAATTACAACATATACTTCACTATGCAGAAATTGATTACTTTTGCATCCAGGCAACTTGTATCTTGTTGGACTCCCTAGACATTGTTTTGCGAAATTAATGTATAACAAGAGAGGTGATTGAAAACCTAAACATAGATTCAGTTAAGATGAATAAGTGCTAATCTGGTTGGCATAGTTGTTGTTGTTGTTGTTGTTTTTTTTTTTTTTTTTTAATTTTTTTTTCTTATAAATTTTTTATCTTAATAAAATATTATAAATAGAACTTTCAAGACAATATAAAGAGTAACTACCATTGTTTCGTAAAACTCTATTTTGATGTAAACCCTTTTTTGAATGGGATATCGAAGAATTATGAAAAATAATTTTTTATTAATTATTTTATTTTATAGGATCATATCTATTGCGTGTGAAATGACAAGGCCAGTGTTGATTTGCAAGTGCTAGATTGTGTGGTATATGATTGAATGTTGGATATGATAATATGTTGAATTTCAATCAAATTGGATTGATTTTGTTATGCAGGAAAATATTGTTAAAGCTTGTGGTGTTTACACGTAAGATTATTTTATTTTTATTTTTATTTTTTTTAGAATACTAAGTATTTAAAAACACACACACACAAAGGGAGAGGGGAGAAGGTTTTAAAAAAACTAACAATGGTGCATATCTAAAATAACCTAATTCTTTGATACACAACACAGACTTTAAACCTCTATAACTTACACTCATTTTCCTACGTGGGATTAACCCACTGTTTTTTTATTTATTTTAAATACTAAGTATTTTAACACACACACACACAGACACAACAGGAGAGAGGGAGAAGATTTTAAAGAAACTAATAGTGGTTTATATCCAAAAGGTTCTAACTTTTGGATACATCACACAGGCATTTAAAGACTATTTTACTTGTTATGCAAGTAAAGTATTTTACTTGTATTATGAGTCTAGTAACCATGGTTTAGTATATGGTTAGTTAAGGTTTAGCCTCCTATAAAACAGCTAACAAATAGTTGACATAATGTATATATATATATATATATAAATTAAAAAAAAAAAAAAAAAACTCCTATCAAAAAATGTTTTAGAAAAAACATTATTACCAATTTAGTTCCCTAAGTATTGAAAGTTTAGGATTGTTAATTTAATTTTATTTTGAATACGAATCGAGCTTGAACTCATCCCTAAATAAATTACATATTCAAGCTTGGGTTTATTTCTTTGTTGAACAAACTAGGGTTTGTTTACAAGCTACCTGAATAAAAAAATTTTCCCCTCTATATGATAAAACCATGACTAAAATTTTTAACCCCTTTACAAATCTATGTTAATAATCAATAACTAAATTATAGTTGAAATTATATTATTTGAGTTAATGAGATAGACTGACTTTCATTAATGAATTTATAAAAATTAGATTCATCAACCTTTTGTTGTTAAAAATTATATAATTTTTACTACAAATTGATTGTTTATATTATCAATAAACTACAAATAATAATTTGATATTGTATAAACTCATTTACAAAATTCAATCTCAAGTCTATATAAATATATTTATATGTATGCTTTTCTAAAAATAAATGTTCATCTTCTTCTACTGCTCTGGCTTTGTTCTCCATGGTGGTTGTTGGGTTGGAATTGATAAGGATTAAGATACGATCCAAATAGCCTATAACTAAATACTATAGGTATTACAAGACTTTGCAAATTGATTTTGAATTTTTATCTTTTAAAATACTATTACAGTGCAATTATGACTTGACTTAATAATATAACAATACATTGTAAGTTGATTTTTAATTTTTTCTCTTTTAAAATATTACAATGCAATTATGACTTTCCTTAAGTTACCGGGTTTGACTTAATCCCTTTGAGAATATTACAAGGAAATTTTAGAAAAAAAATAGTGTTTTGAAAGCATTACCAATAATATTTTTTATTAAATTAAAAATCAAATAAAATTTTGTTCAACTGATAAAGAATAAATTGTTTATGAATAATTTGAGTATATTAGCTTGGAAAAATTTATATTTTATGTTTAGCACAAACAATTCAAACTCAAGTTAATTAAGCTTGACTATTAAACAAGTCAAGTAAACATGGCAATGTGTTTGTGAATAAGCTTATAGATGTCATATTTAATCCAAATTAGCATAATTTAGCATTGAGTTCATGCCAACACAGTGGTCATACATGTTTCTGGCAATGTCATTGGCACAGGAGGCTGGAGAGTATCCATATACTGTAACAAAATGTATTGCTCCAAAAGTGATGCAAAATATTTATGAAGATCTTGCAAATTGATGTGGCAATCAGAAGTTAATAATCCTCGTAGATTCTACCTACAATGTAGGCAGAAACTTTAGGAATAAAGAAAAACAAATAGGAAAAATAAAAGTAAAAACATGGCAGCCCAACCAATTATTCATGTATTTTTTCATTAAAATTTCCTATGAGATAAAATTAAAAAAAGAAAAGGAGGCCTTTTATTAAGAGAAGCACAGTCTACATTTTTATATAAACCAAGTAAAACTAAACCCGGACAAATTGAAAACAGTGTTTCCATTCCATAACTTAGGATCCAGAACTCATGCCTTGAAACCTTTGTCAAGAAGATTAAACCATAAACACAAAGACAAGAAAATCAATAACTTAACTTTACAACCCAAATGTCATGTTTTCCATCACCATTGGAGTAGTGTTGTTATGCATAGTACAAGATTTAAGACGTAAATAATTAAAGTTCATCAATCACAGTGTTGTGATCACTGTAATTACTGCAGAAAGCACTTAAATCAAATAGCAAGGTGATGAAAATCCTCCAGAGGATTAACAAGATAAAATTGTTTGCTACAAATGTTAAAAATAGGCAACAGAGTTGATGCAACTTACAAGAAGACTCTAACAAGGAAGATTTCATCTTCATAAATAGGTTGTTCCCCAATTGGAATACTTTTCGTGCACCTATGTGCCATGGGGGTTTGGGGATAAAGAAGACGATGATATTTCATCAAGCTCTCTTGGGTAAGTGGCTATGGCGCTATGCAATTGAAAATACATCATTATGAAGAAGGGTTATAGTATTATCTGCTGAGGACTCTTTATATTTTTGCAATTATGCAATTTTTGTATAGGAAAATTTGAATCTTTCAAGTTGTCACAAATATTTTCTTAACAATACTAGACAAGCATAGCAAAATTAGGGGTTGCAACTTTATAATTCCAATTGAACACACCAAATAAAGAGTACTTATTACCTCAATGTGGCATTGAACAGCGGTTCTCCTCTTGCTATATCCCTAAGTAAAGAAAAGTTGGGACTATAAGAAAGCACTTTAACGTAACATAGTCTTTCAATCTTATGAATCTTGCAACTTGAGTTTGCTGGATTGAAAGAAACCAAATTCCTATCAAAATTTGTGAATAAGATGTCACCATTGTGGGATAACCCTAGGATTTGTGAAATGGGCAATAAAAGCACTTCTTTGTGGATCGTGAAGTCCATGGTGTATGTCTTAGTCCAAGATGCTTGGACACCATAGTCCTTCATTACCCATATGTGAAAGCAATAAGAAGCATCTTTCGCAACATTACCAATGGTAAGACAACCTTCAAGCATCCCAAGACAGATCCTCAGCTTTGACCACGCAGTTTGCTCAGGTGACAATGACACAAACTCAGGAGGTGGTGGAACCGGTTGAAAACATTCATCCTCTACATCAAAGGAATATATAAATTGAGGTGCAGAAGTGGACCTCACAACCCAATGAATAATTCCATTGAGAAAAGTAGTATTTCTTGGCAGACCGAGCACATCATTTCCAACATTAACACTCTTCCAAAGACCATTACCCTTCACTCCAAGTGTGTACACAAGAGTCTGCATGCTGTTACTAACTTCAACTCCATATTGTTGTTTGGACAAGAGAACTACCTTGTATACTTGAGTTTTGGGACAAAAGCCAAGGCAAGGACACACAGAAGAGGATGGTAGTTTGATTCCAGGCTTAACTATGATGAACTCAGCCGTTATAGGATTACACACATATAATTGACCCAATTTCACATAGTCGTGATAACGATATTGATACATCTCGCCTAGCAAGATCAACCCATTACATGAATCAAGCAAACTAAGTTTCACATTACATCCCATACTTAAATGAGTTTTGGTAGCAAATTTTATACTAGTGCTAGACTTACGCACATGATTTCTATTGTCAAAATGAACAGCGTAGAGGTATTGGTTACGGTGTTTATACGTGGGTTGAAGGATGATGCAGGGGTGTGCTCTTGTGTGATACAATTGAGCAAAACTGGGGTCCATGAGAAGATGTAGCCATGTCTTGCAAACGCACCTGCAGCTTAATACGGTATTAAAGGGCAGTCGTGACAAAATGTCTGTCACAATATACGGGGGAAGCTCTGAGATAATGTCAGTGCCGCCGACTTTTTCATCTTCTTTTACTGCTTTGGCCTTCTTCTTGGTCATGCTGGTTGTTGGCTCAGAATGGGATTTGCTTTTTCTTCCCATGGTGAAGGACTTTAGCAATTGCAGTAAGCAAATTTAGATAGCTGCTGCACCTACACAAAATATAGGACATTTATCATTTTTAGTTCTTGATATAAAAAAAAAACAACTTACAGGCTTACAGCAATACATATTTACAATTGAACAGAACTAGCAATCTAAAAACAAATAACTAATCCTGAAAATATCAACAAGTCTATTATCATCTAGAATTCTCTCTATTAAATTATAAAGTAATTTTCAACATCTCTCACAATTTGAATTTGTTAAGAAAGAATTTGATCATATGTGTTGGAGATTGGAGAAGAGAAACTAATTTGAAAAGTTACTAATTTTTTTAAGACAGAAATAAAATTGCCCTTCCCTCAAACCCAAACAGTTTATCCATAAAATAAAAATAAAAATAAAAATAAAAAGTGCTACCTCTCTTACAAAATCACAACTCAAACCATTCAGCTCCAGAATGAGATTTTCCTTTCCTCCCTAAAATCCGTGGCTTTAAGCTGCTTAATACCCTCCTCTATCCGATCCGCACATCTCTTCTACCTCTGCTCCGACGTTCAGTTGAGAATTGTGGGGACTGGATGTGAAAAAGTGATGATGGTGAACGTCTGAGCAGAATTCTGGATCAACTTTTTTTTTTCTTTTTTTTTTTTCCAATTCAAAGATCAACCCTTTGTTTTTGTCTTTTCAATAACTCTTTGAAGAATGAAAAGATTCCAAAAGGGGCTTTTTACTTACCAAACAAAACCACCTCGTACCTGTGTGTACAAAATTTAGAGAGTTCAAATTATAACTTAACTGTTGGATTGAAATTTAAATGGCTTATTTATTTTTGGGATAATTACAATTTACCCACTTGTGGTTTGCATCTATTATGTGCCTACCCGTGATTTCAATTTTGACACTTTACCTACATGAGGTTACTGCCGTTTATGCTCCGTAACCCACCTCTGTTAAAAAAAAGGGTAAGTAAGTCAGAACATGCATATATACAATCCTAGGAACTTAAGAACATGAAGAACAGGATATATACAATCCTAGGAACTTAAGAACATGAAGAACAGACATATATACAATCCCAGAAACTTAAGAACATGAAGAACAGGCATATATACAATCCCAAAAACTTAAGAACAAATGAATTCAAACCTAGACATATATTTGAAACCCCAATTTCAAATCTAGACATATGTAATTTTATTTTATTTTTATGTATATTTTCTTCAAAAATATAAAAAATATAAAAATATAATATTAAATAAGATCAAAAAGGTCTAAATATGTAATTTTATTTTATTTTTATGTATATTTTCTTCAAAAAGATAAAAAAAATATAAAAATATAATATTAAATAAGATCAAAAAGGTCTAGTAGAATACTTTTATTATAAGATTTTTTATTTTTATGTATATTTTCTTCAAAAATATAAAAATATAATATTAAATAAGATCAAAAAGGTCTAGTAGAATACTTTTATTATAAGATTTCAAACTATAAGTAGGTAAATTAAATTTTGATTTAACATCAATTAGGTAAAATGTTAAATTTTAAATTATAAGTAGATAACTTAAATTTCAGCCAAATCACAAGTGAATAAAATAATTTGTCCATTTATAAATTTTAAGAAACATTTTGTTTCTTTTTGTGTATAAGAAAAAGTCATAATTGACTTGCAATATTTTGAAAGTTAAAAAAAAAAAAAAAAAAAAAAGGGCAAAAATGCATTTTTGGTCTCTACATTTTGGGTTGATTCTCGATTTGGTCTTTAAATTGATTTCACTCCTAGGTCAGTCCCTGATTTCGAAAAATTATTTTTATTTTGGTCCTTACTGTCAACCTAGTAACAGAAAAATCTGAGGTAGCAAATGAAGTGTATAGCTGGCATATTAAATGCTGACGCAGCCAAAAAATAATAATAAAAAATACGACATCAGCATCCATGTCAGCATCTAATTTAAAAAATATATATATCAATTTTAACAAAATTTAAAAACACAAAAACAAAATTTTTTTTTTTTTTTTGATGAGACACAAAAACAAAATTTAAAACATAAAAATACATCAATTCAGATTTGAATAAAAATAAACATGAACATGAACACTGATCACAAGAATTCTTTTTCTTTTTTGTTAACCTTAATTCTTTTTCTTTTTCTTTTAACCTCATTAGCAATTAGACCCAAACTCTAAACTCTCTCTATCTCTAATTCTCTCTTTCTCTCTTCACTCTCGACGAAATCTCTCTCAGATCCAAACTCTCTCAAAATCTCATCTCTGCCATGTGTAGTAATGGTACACACGTGTCTTGGGCTTAAGCTTATAAGGCACATGTGGGAGGCGTATCTTCTTGATATGAGATTGAGCAAAACCTTGAGGGCAAGAGCCAAAGAGGACAATACCTGCTAATTGGGGGCCGAGACAAGAAACCCTCTCACATATTTTAAGATAAGTATAAATATAAACACATAATATTATATAAACTGTTATTCACAAACACATTGCCATGTTTAACTTTGACTTGTTTAATAGTCAAGCTTAATTAACTTGAGTTTGAATTTGCCTTGTTTGCTAAACAAACAATTATAAATAATTTTTTTTCCAAGCTAATTAAACTCATACTATTCATAAACAACTCATTCTTTTTACAGTTGAACTAAAAATTTTATTTGATTTTTCAGTTTAATAAAAAAATATTATTGGTAATACTAATTGCTTTGTAATATTTTAGTATAACAAAGTCAAAACCAATAAAACCAAAAACAAACCAGTTTGCCGAGTCTTGTTATACACGACAAGATCAGCTTGACAAATAACAAACCACCTACACAACTAGGGTTATTTGGATCAGTTAGCAACTATATTATCACCTAGGAATATTTGGATCCAGTGGCCTCAGTCAAAACCTATATTAGAATTAGTTAGAGGCTATCAGAGTTTTTAAAATGCATCCAAGGCCTATCTCAATCCTCATCATTTCCGCTTTCACCTCTCTCAAGTCCTCACTTTTTCCAAGGGAATAAGAAGAATCAAATCTCATTCCAACCCCACAATCAGCATGGCTAGAAAGAAGACCAAAGCACTGAAAGAAGATGAAGAAGACTATATCTCACATCTTCCCCACTTTGTTGTGACAGACATTTTGACACGACTACCCTTCAAAACCCTATTCAACTGCAGGTTTGTTTGCAAGACATGGCTTCATCTTCTCAAGGACCCCGGTTTCACTCAATTGTACCACACAAGAGTAAACTCCAACTGGACCATCCTCACCCAAAGTCGAAGACCACCACCTCTACGCTGTCCATCTTTTTAATAGCAGCTCCGTTATTCACTCCAGTGCTAGAGTGAAGTTTGACACTAAAACACATTTAGGTTTCGGGTATTATGTGAAACATCATCTGGTGGATTCATGCAATGGGTTGATCTTAATAGGCGAGGTGCATCAGTATAAGTATCATGTCTCTGTGAAATTGGATTAATTATTTGTTTGTAATCCAATAACAGGTGAGTTTGTCATGATTAGGCCTGATATCAACCTTACACCCTCTCTTTGGTGTCCTCGACTCAGATTTTGTCCCAAGACTCAAGTGTATAAGGTGGTTCTCTTGTCCAAACATTATGGAGTTGAGGAAAGTAATCGAGAGCCAACTCTTGTGTACACACTTGGGGTGAAGGGCAATAATGTTTGGAAGAGAGTTAATGTTGGAGATGATGTGTATGGTGAGACAACAGGCAGTGTTTTTCTCAATGGGATTATTCATTGGGTTGTGACATCCTATTTTGTACCGCAATATATATATTCATTTGACGTTGAGGATGAGTGTTTTCAATCGGTTCCACCACCTCTTGAGATTGAGTCACCTGAGCGGACAAAGTTGGGGATCGGTCTTGGGGTGTTGGAAGGTTGTCTTGCCATTTGTGAAAGTCCTAAAAATGATGGAAGAAACTTTCACATATGGATAGGGGTGGCAATTTTTACCCATATTTATGAACCCGTCTATTATCCATTTTATTTAGATAAATCTTAATCCAACCCATTTGAGTATTTGGGTTAAATTGATAAATACCCAATTTATTATTTAATTAAATAGGTCTAAATGAATAAATCCACTAATAACCACTAAACCCATTTAAAATTTAAAATTAAATAAACCTACTAATACCTAATAAAATCTAAAACTTAAATAAACAGTATGAACTCAGTCTCACTCTCCCTCAGATTTTCTTATCAACCAAACATTTTCCCAAACACTTTAACCTCTAGATTTCTAGGTCCAAACACTTTCTCTCAGATTTTCTCAGTAACCAAACAAAAAGAAATTCCAGAGAGAGAACGGGGATGGAATTGGAGTTCTCCAGAGGTAGTGTATCAGCTTATTTACTAATAAAATAAAATAAAACACAAACCCAGATATAAAAACCAAGTAAAAATCACAAACCCAACTAACAGAGAGAAAGAGAGGCTAATGGAGATGGCGGTGTCGACGGCCCCCTTCTGTATTTCGGGGAGCATGTCGGCGCTCTTGATGATGATGCGCTTGCCAATGGGAGGGGTGGCTGCAGCCGCCGCAGACGAGGGTTTCCAGTCATCGAAGCTCAGTGGTTTCATCGCCTGTGAAGCACCGACGCGGCTCCAGAGGAGCCGCACCGGAGTCGGACTCGGCCGGACGCGGGGACGCGGCAGGGACGCCGCTGACCGCGAGTCCGTGCCGCGTCGGGCCGCGTCCTGCCACGTGGCAGCGTCGACTCGCGCCGACGCGGCGAGAACCGGGCCGAATCGGGCCGTATCGGCCGTATCGGCCTAATCGGCCGAATCCGAAATTTTCGGTTCCGGCTGAAATTATCCGAAATTTTCGGTTCCGGCCGAAATTATCCGAAATTTCGGTTCCGGCCGAAATTTAAAAAAAAAAAAAAAAAAAAGAAAAAAAAAAAAGAAAAAAAAAAGGTGCTAAACGCACCGTTTGACCTAACCTAAAAATATATCACACTCACTCACTCTCAGTAGTCCAAAACCCAAAATTTTAGTCCGTCCCTCATAATTTTCAAACATTATGGAATGTTTTAGTTTTAATCTTATGAACATCTTATTTTAATTATTATCTACTATTGCTCTTAAATTTGGTATATGTTTATATAATGTGAAAAAGTGTGCTTAGCAATATATTAAAAATATAAATAAATATATTTTTAATAATTTTTAATCGCCGAGTCCCGCCGCACCCGCACCCACCTTTTTCAAAAATTGCCGAGTCCCGCACCCGCACCCGCACCCGCACCCGCACCCGAGTCCCGAAACGCACCCGTGCTTCCTAGTTCATCGCTAGTGCTCCTTGGATGCTTCTCTTAGCATCTTCGCTTCTTTTTTTTTTTTTTTTTATTATTCTTTATATTTTTGGATTTGATAGAGAAATGGCTGGATCGGACAAGAACAATCTGGGCGTGATCGGACCCAGGAATCTTCAAGGTACTTGACCAGGATTTGAATTTCTTTTTTCCTCTATTGGGTTTGTGCCTTTTGTTTTTGAATTTTTAAATTTAGGATCAGAAACCCTAGTATGAGATTTACTTTTTCTCTTTCTTTCTTTGATGGTCTGTTTGGTTGCCGAGAAAAAAAAACATAGGGAATAGAAGGGAAAGAGGAAATGTAAGGAATTTATGACTTTCGTCTGGAGCTTGAGACTCTGTTTCGTTGCTTGAGACTCTTTTTTTTTTTTTTTTTTTTTTTTTTTTATCTATCTGTGGCTTTGTTTGGTTGCTGAGAAATGAATTTTGTGAAGGGAAAATGAAAGGAAAGAACAGGAGAAGTGATTTTTGAACTTTTTAATTTTTGTGTTTAAAGNTTCTTTTTTCCTCTATTGGGTTTGTGCCTTTTGTTTTTGAATTTTTAAATTTAGGATCAGAAACCCTAGTATGAGATTTACTTTTTCTCTTTCTTTCTTTGATGGTCTGTTTGGTTGCCGAGAAAAAAAAACATAGGGAATAGAAGGGAAAGAGGAAATGTAAGGAATTTATGACTTTCGTCTGGAGCTTGAGACTCTGTTTCGTTGCTTGAGACTCTTTTTTTTTTTTTTTTTTCTTTTTTTTTTATCTATCTGTGGCTTTGTTTGGTTGCTGAGAAATGAATTTTGTGAAGGGAAAATGAAAGGAAAGAACAGGAGAAGTGATTTTTGAACTTTTTAATTTTTGTGTTTAAAGTTTTTAACAAGTTATTTGTTTATTTGGGTTATATTGGGTTAAATGGGTGGGTTACTAATTAAATGAGTTGGGTGGGTAATGAATAATTAATTTATATATAAATAGGTCATAAATGGATAAATGGGTAATTACACACCCAATCCATTTATGATCCAATCCATTGATGACCCAACCCGCCCATTTGCCACCCTACATATGGGTAATGAAGGACTGTGGAGTTCAAGTGTCATGGGCAAAGGCATACAACATTTGAGTTTACTATGATAAAAACAACGTTGTTTTTTCATCCCCATTCCACGGATCCTAGGGTTGTGCCATAATGGTGACATCTTATTATTCAAAAGATAGGATTTGGTTTCTTTCAATCCAAGCAAGCCAAGTTCAATTTCATAGATTGAAAACATGTTACGTTTAGTGACTTCTCTTCATGTCCAACTTTTCTTACTTAGGGATATACGCAAGAGGAGAACACTTATTCCATGCACACATAGGTAATAAGACATCTTTTATTTGTGTGTTCATTTGGATTATAAATGAGTCTAAGGCTGGTGTTTGTTTCGTGTAAACGTTTTTTCCGAAAATACATATATTTTCGAAAATGCTATTTTTCAGAAAAGGAAAATATTTTTAAGTGTTTGGTTGAATTATGAAATTGTTGTGGAAATATGTTCATGTGTTTGGTTCTATTAGGAAAATGCTATTTTCCGATAGCAAATTTCGGCAACAACAACAACAATCAGTTCATCAAAAAAAAAAAAAAAAATAACAACAACAATCAAATTAAAAAAAAAAAAAAAAAAAAAAAAACCTGAGAGATCGAGGAAGAGAGAGCGTGGAGGCGATGGTCGGCGGGTCGAAGGCGATGGTCTGGTTCGTGGATCGGCGAGCTTGAGGAGGCGATGGGTCTGGGTTGACGACGAGGTGCGATGGCGCGATCGAGGAGGCGATGGGTCTGGGTCAAGCGGCGTTGGAGCGATCGCGCGGGTGCAGCGATTTCCTTTGATTGATCGCGCGGTGCAACTCGTGGGTCTCGCAGTGCGACTCGCTGGGTCTCGCCGACGCGGTGCAACTCGTGGGTCTCGCAGTGCGACTCACTGGGTTCCGCCGAGCGCGGTGCGACTGGTGGATTCGTGGGTCGAAGGTCGCGGCGATGGGCTCTGGGTCTTGGAGCGCCGGTTCGTGCTCTCTCTGGATCGAAGGTTGCTGGTCTTTTTCGTGCTCTCTTCTCTCTTTTCCGGAAAATTTCATTTGAAGTGAAAATAAGACCGAAAATCCATTTCACCCGTTTTTGGCATTATTTTCGGTCAACCGAAAATGATTTTCAGTTTGACCAAATTTAAAGGAACAGCCAAACACCCAATTTTCCAGAAAATAATTTTCGGAAACCGTTTGAAGCCAAACAAACGGACCCTAAGTAACTATATATACCCCAAACTTTTCTATGCCTGTGTTTGGATTGCACTTAAAGTTGCGGCACGTTTTATGATTCACGTTTTCTGCCTTTTTTTTTTTTTTTTTTTTTCCTGCCGGCTTTTTTGACTTTGGAGACAAAATTCACTGTGCATGTACTGTGCGTGCACTGTTCACGCACTATTCATGCACTGTTCACGTAATATTTAATATTAAAAGTGGGTCCCACAACACTATTTACACATTTAAAAATTATTTTGCAACAGTGTTTTTAGCAACAATCAGTTTTTAGCAACTTTCAGTAACAATAAGTACTATCCAAATGGAACCTATGTTTGTCTTGTCATGTCATGATATATTAAGAAAAGTATCTCATATGTTAGACTTAATTTTAATTTTATCATTAAGGTTTCGCTTTCTATTGAAACTCTAGCACATTTCAAAGCCCAGTGCATATGTCTGTAGGTTTAGCCACTTCTACATGCAAATGACTATCATCTAGATGCCTTGGCCTATAATTGAACCTAAATTTCTATGAGAACGCACTAAGAATTAGAATACCTCACTTTTAAGCGCGGAGGGAGAAATCCTTTACAGTATATGTTTGAGTGAGGAAATTTTTGATTACTTAGAAATTTAAAAATGATGTGATTTCATTCCATTATCTAATGTTCCATTGGTACAAATTTTATTGTTTGGACATAACATTGGTATTGCAATTTTTCTTTCTTTTTCTCCTTCATTTCCGTTATTTTTATTTTTCACTTGGTATAATCTCAATAAACAACAAAATTTGCTTACTCCACTATCCTCCCAAGCAGGGGCGGAGCTAGGGAGGGGCCACGGGGGACATCTCCTCCCCCCCCCCCCGAATTTTGAAATTTCCATTAATAGTGGCAAAAAAATGATAAATAATCCAAAAATACAAAAATTGACTTCCTCCCCCCCCCCCAAGATTTTGTGGGAAATAAATACTAGATTATTACTCCTAAAAATTTCAAATTTTAAAACTGAATTAGAAAAAACTCATGAAAATTTTGAAAATTGTTTCCAAAAAAATGCAATTTGACCCCCGTTTTTAGCTCATAACCTCTCCAAATACAAACAAAGAGAGAACTTTAAAAATTTCCATATAAAAAATCCCTTCAAAATCCAAATACACATAAGAAAATCCTTACATACGACATACCTCTCATAGCTGCTGTTTACATAAAAAAAATTAAAAATTAAAAAAAAAAAAAAAAAGAAAAGAAAAAAACCTTATCGATCGTTAGCTCAATTCTGCCGATGTTCCTTGCAGTCCAATGAGCGCCAGTCAACGACTGGCAATTTGCAAATGAGGATGCGAATCTAGCCTCCGCTGGGCTCCCTTGGTATTTCCTCAATGTGTTTGTGTTATATGTTTTACTTTTGCACTTGGTAGTTTCCAACATCTTCTTTCCTTTGATTAAAAGCATCTGATTGTTTACAGCTTGCTTGCACTAGTAACTTAGATTATTTTATTTTATTTTATATTAAAATTATTCTATTTTATTTTATATTCTGATATGATAACAGTAGTTTTGCATATATAAAATAATATTAAAAGTCTTACCATATTTGTTACATCTTTAAATTTATTGATTGTGAGTAATAGAAAAAATGTAATTAATTCATGTAAAAGTAACGACTTATCACTTATTGTCAACTACTTCATCAAGTTGTGGCAAATATTTTAGGAATAGAAAATTTTTCTTTATATTTCACAATAGTTTAATGTGTAAACAATAAAGATATTGACATAAATTTTTGATAATATACACTGTACTCTTTAATAAAAAATTAAAAAGATATATACTTAGATTAAAATTTAATATTTATGTTTTCAAAGTATTAATAATAATATATGAGAAAATTTTAATAACATGAAAGATCGCTAAAAAAATTAATTATTACTAATTTGGAACTATGAAAGAATGTAGGATACAACTTTATATAGTTAAGGGTTAGACAAGAGAGCTTTATTATAACTAGTATGTGACCCCGTGCTACTGCACGGGACTGTTTAATTGTAATGATGCTATTGGCCAATTTTTTTGTTATCACACGGATGATAGAATTAAATCAAATAATGAAAAATATATATTGCATTTTATTATTTAAGTAATGCTATTGGTCTTTTTTTTTTTTTTTGGTTTATCATACATAGGATAGCATTAGATAAAACAATGAATAAAAAAAAAGAAAATACTACATTTTATTATTTAAGTGATGCTACAGTGAAAAAAAAAAAAAAAAAATATTGCATTTTATTATTTAAAATATAAAGGGACATTAAAAAATAAAAACTTATCATTGAGCTTGGAATCTTCTTGGAGACATCAATGAAGCGCTAATGTATGAGAGTGTAAAGTAAGGAAGAGTGGGATTGAACATTGTGTTTAAACCCGACCTTACTCTGAGAAATCCGTAAGGAGGAGGAGAGGGTAGTGTGTGGATCTAGTTGGTAGAGGTTGAGAGAGGAGGAGACATGGGATGGCGATATGGAAATAGGAGGAGATGATGTTTTACTTTTATAGTCTTTCTCGTTAGACTCCTTGGTTCTAGTTGTGGAATTAGAAGAGCTCTAGACTTTATTGAGATCACCCATAAAAGTGTGCAGGTGAGATGTTCTTGCTTAGGCCAATGAGTATTATCATTGTGGTTTTCTTGGCTTCCGTATTAAATGTTAATGTATCATTTATTTGGGCACAAAAATTAAAAAATTTAGATAAGATACATGACACAAAATTGGAGTCCAATTTATAATCTCCATAAAAGTGTGCAGGTAAGATGTTCTTGCTTAGGTTAATGAGCATTATTATTGTAGTTTTCTTGGCTTCCATGTTAAATGTTTGTATCATTTATTTGGGCACAAAAATTAAAAAATTTAGATAAAATACATGACACAAAATTTGAGTCAAATTTATAATCTAATTAGATTTTTTTTTTTTGAGTTTTGGTTAGGACAAATGGAGCAAAATTGAGAATCCAATTGAAATCTAATTGGATTTTCTCTCTGCTTCACCGATTATTATATATATAGATTAGCTTGTCCTCCAAGCAAAAATTCTTTGCTCCGCCACTGCTTCCCAGCAACTACTTGATCAAGCCACCATGTCTTTCTCGGTTGCACGAAGAGCTAGCTAGGCGATCGGCTTTGGTCACCAATTGTAGAAAATTTCACTTAGTTTTTGAGAGTAACCATTTTTCGTAACACTGTTGCGTGGTTCAAAGCAAATCGACATCTTTCCCTAACCAATCATATACGTCACACGTGATGCATATTAATTGATTGGAAAAGACTATTACACACTTACTTAATGCACTTAAGAGTACACACAAATCGTGACTTAATCACCACACCACACTTAATTAATTAACTCTTGTTTCTCATTAGTGCTCTCCTCTGCCTTTAACTAAACTAACCAATTATATATATTCAACGGATAGAAGCAACATAGCATCAAGCCAGCACGGTACCATTAACTACTCAGGAGAGAGCATAGCAGTAATATAAAAGCATAAAAAATGATAAAATAGTTGATAAAGAAGAAAATAGCAAAATAGATATATTTAAAAATAAGTTAAAACAGAGTATGGAATATGAAAACAGAAACTATAAAATCTTACTTGAAAATACTTCTGTCTTAGATTAAACTTGAAAACAAACTGTCTTTGATAAAAGCTTGAAAATAAACACTGTCTGAAAAGTTACAAGATTACAAAGTAAAACTGTCTGAGGAAAAAGGTTACAAGATTACAAAAGGAGAGGGATAGAGTACAAAAGTCTTTCTGAGAGAGAGGGAAGGCTATTACAAAGGCTTTCTAAAAACTTGAACTTCTAATTTTTTGGACCTTAATTCTGGACCTTGAAATTGGAACCTAAAATTACTATATAGCCACTACTTGCTCCTTGATAGCGTTGGTCAGCCCCAAACTCGTTGGCAAACCATAGGTTCGCGTTGGTCAGCCCGTTTTGTTAAGCTGATGTACAAGCGTTGTTTGGGTGGTCTCGCAGTGGAGTTTCCCGAGGAGGTGGTCCCGATAGCAAGGATACTAGTGGTTAGTAATAGTTCCGTCAGTAATGATTAATTGCTTAGAAATAAAACTCATACATCTACCAACCATGACTCTGATACCATAGGAAAGATAACTTTTTAGATAATTCAAAAGCAACTGACAGAGCTATACCTATAGCATTTAAAGACAAAGAAATAGACTTATAGACATTAAAAGCAGCTGACAAAAGAGTTGATAGGAAAACTAACCCAAGTAAGGAAAGTGCAACACGTATAGACCATAAAGGAAAGAATCCCATAAAAGAAAGAAGTGCTATAGATATAATAAATGAAGACAAAGAAAAAGGCATAATAAGGAAAGGCATAGTAAAAGAAATGCTAGAAAAAATTGAAAGACAAAATGAGCAAAAGATAGAAGTCATATGTAGGAAACTAGACACAAAAGATGATATAGAAAAAGTCAACAATTATTGGAAAACTAATAATAATAGTCCAAAAGAAGTGGTGGAAAAGCAAAAAGAAGAAGCTAGTGCAGTACAAATTATATGTAAGAAGCTAGAAATAGAAAGAGACATAGAAAGACAAAATAGTAAAAAAGTTGACATAGAAATAAGCCAAGATAAAGCAAAAGAGATGATTGAAGGACATAATAGTGAAGAACTATGTAGAAAGGTAAAGACAAAAGAAGATGTAGGGAAAGTAATAAGAAAGGACATGCTAAAACCAAAAGAAAATAGTACTCTCGAAGAATCTTTACGTAGGAAACTAGAAGTAGAAGAAAAGATAGAACAAAAAAGAGAAATAGTCAACAAAGGAAGGAAAACTAAAAATAATGAAAAGGAAAATAGTGATAGTGTAGTAAAAGCAAAAGTAGTTAACAATAGATGGAAAGTTGATAATACTGATAGTTTAAAAGAGACAATTGATGAAAGACTAAAATCAATTGAAAGATACACCCAAAATGATAGTTTGGCAAAATTAAAGAGAAAAATGGAAATTTTAAATTTACCTTTAGATACAGACAAGGAAAAAGAAATAGCAGTTTTAAATAATACTGAGATATTAGATAATGAGAATGTTGACAGACATGCTAGACATATTATTTGTCATAAATGTAAAGAAGAAGGACATACTAAAAAACAATGTGCTAGACAGAATAAAATTGTTAAACAAATTAGTAAATTAGAATTTGAAAAAGATACACTAAATGAATTAATGGAAATATTTAATATTAGCCAAAAAGAGGTAGATCAAGTTAAGGAAAAGAAAGAACTAAAGTCAACCAACCCACTTAAAGTTAATAAAAGAAAAAGAAAACAAAAAGACATAATAATGAAACTGATAGAAAATCTACCTAATTACTTAAAAGATAAAAGAGACTATTTACTAAAATTGAAAGATTCCATAGATATACCTATTGCTTGTATTAGATGTAAGAAATATGGACACCATGTTGCAGAGTGCAGAAAGGAAGAAAGAGCCAAAAAAGAAAAAGACAAGCAAGAAAAGATAAAAAAGAAAAAAGATAACATAGAGATAAAACCAATAACTTTACAAGATTTAATGACAGAAGCAAAAATGGTAAAACAAGAAATAAAAGAAATTAAAAAGGATAATTCTACATGTATAGATGAACAAAATATTATAGAAATAACAAATTTAAAAGAAAGTTCTAAACCCATGACAGACGCACCTTTATTAGACAAAGACGATGGAAATAGACAGAATTCTTTGAGTTTAACTGACAGAGTTATTTTTCAAAAAAGGGATACAAAAATTATTAATAAAGAGTTTTCTTTGACAGAAATTGCTTTAACAGACTCAGATGCTAACATGAGTTGTGAAAGATTAATTCAGGACACTGGATTAATTAATCATAAATTACCTAATGAGATATATGATATAACTAACGTACCTTTTAATCTTATCCTACCCTTTATCCCAAAAAAAATTGATTTCCCCTATAAGGTCACTATCTTACAGGATACTAATAAAGAAAGAATCTATAGAACTAAAAGAAATTTGTCATTTTTAGAGACAGAAATATCACTTGTTCACCAGTCAATAAATAAGGACATAGAGACAAAGATTCGTTCTTTTTTGTACCAATATATAATCCAAACAATAGTTCAAACACTCTATGAAAAAGGATTCAGTACAAAAGATAGAACTATGATTACAAGACAATATGATTGGACTAAACGAACTGACAGTCTGACAGATGTACCAAACAAAATTATAGTAAATGAAATTTTTGCACCCTTTGTAGTAATCTCAAATACTCAAATGACAGAGGTTTTAATAAAAGAAGTCCTAACAGATTCTTTTAATTGTGGTAATTTCTTGAGTAAAGACAGATTTAATCTCTTGATAGACAGAATTAATTATAAGTCTCTAACAGATTTTCCCCAAACTATTTTAGCAGTTGATAAAAGACTTTATGGAGAAGCTTTATTTCACATATTTTCACAGAATGAGTTATATAGTAATACATACAGAACGGATAGAATCATGGCAGATTTTATAAAGTTTTTAAATTCCAATCCCTCTAACATTGAAAGACTTCATTATGATTACTCTTATACCACTACTCAGCAAGAGCACAAAGGTGTACAGGAAAAATTTTGTTTTATTATATATAATTTAAATTTTAAAAATAATTTTATAAAGCATTTTAAAGAAATTTCACAAAAAGAAATTAATGAAAGAATTTTAAAAATGAATTTGAAAGAAACCTTGCATGAAAATGTATATTCGCAAAATAATATTTCAAGACATAATCTTTTTCCCCAACCCCATTTGCAAACAGGATATAATCCTTTTCCCCAACCCCATTTGCAGACTAATATGAGTAAAAGAACCTCCCAGGCAGACATGAAAGGAAAGGGCAAAGCACTAGCAGTGTCCAAACATTTCCGAAAGCCTTCAGTAAGGATTATAGATGGGCAGGAAGGTGTCTCATTAGAGACAATACCCCTTCAGGATACGTTGCAAGCAGAAGCAATGTATTCATCTGGTAAAAATAGTGTAACTCTGCAAAAAGTGCTCCGCACTGATCTCATGTTTAAGGACAGAGAATTTATAGACCTCCCTCTTCATATTAAACTACTTCTTGATAATTTACAAGCAGCTTTTACCCTCAAATATAAACCCTTATTCCAAAAGACCCTTCAGGCTTTGGAATTATATCTTGTTAGCACCGGGCATTTATTGAAGCTCTCGGTTGTCAACTACCTGGCAAGGAGGATGGAGATTCAAGCTCCACAAAGACAGAATCACAGTCTTTAAAAAGCTATCTTATGGGAACAAGCTTTTCAAAGCTCCACCCTAAGATTCAGCAAAAAACGAGGCTTGCCATCAGAAGCTTATTCCCTGAAATCCAACAGAAAATATTGACCCATACAGCTTTAACTAGTTCTTATGACAAATGGATGTATCTTTTCAAGGTTTTAGTCTCTACAGCATTCATCAGAACAGAAGACATGACAGGTGATATATGGTTATCTCATAAAGCTACATGGTATGAAAGCTTTGGAAATGCAGACAGAGTTTATGAAAGAACAGGAGATAGATATAATCCCTACCTAGGATTACTTATCAACACAGAGATAGAGGATCCAGTGGTCCGTGACCTTTTATGGTTATCTGAAATGTTGGAAGCAGGGTTTATTAGCAAATTAATTATAACTTCTGCAATTCAGATTAGTTTATTCCCCAAAGTTATCCAAGAAGCAACTGCACAGATTGTAGGACTTAATTATATGAAAATGGAAATCTGGAGTACTCTTCCAGTTTGGGACACTAGCTATTATATGGAAGCTCAGTCAGCACATATTCTAGTTCTTATCCATGATTGGGGTTGTAACCTTGAATACAACTGGTATACAGGAGACACTTATTTATCACTTGATGATCTAGGTGCTTTGGCTCAAGAATGGTCTAATTTTATGAGTAACAAGATTTATGAAGAACAGAAAGAATTAGACAAAGGTTTCCACTTATATGGCTACACAGATAGAATAGCAGTGTATGGTCCAAGACCTTCAGCAAGGAGGCTTATTGGGAAAAGAAGGATTGTTAAAGATCCCAGATTGATGATAGCCAAAGATCACATTCCTGTTTTCCTTCTTATTTCATATTGTGCTTTATGTAATGATTACGGAGTGCTCCATGAGCATGAGCAGTATGAGGACAACTCCGATCCACTAGATTATGATAACTACGAGGATACAGATTGACAAGACAGACATAATGGTTTTCCCAAACAGACAATAATGATAGATCACTATTCACCAGACACACCAGACAGATCATTATTCACTTCCTGACAGATAGACTAATGTTGCTATTCAAGATAGACAAATGTTACTATTCATCAGCATGCGCAAAAGGAGTTCAGAAAAAGACAAAACAGATTTTAAGTTATTGTTCAAAATTTTACCGACAGATTAACTTGAGTTCACTTTACCCAACTTAGGTTACTTTTGAAGACTTACCATGGTTTATTTCATCTATAGAAATACAGACTCTGAAGATAGAAGATATGTTCCAATTTCAAGGTCCAAAATTAAGGTCCAAAAAATTAGAAGTTCAAGTTTTTAGAAAGCCTTTGTAATAGCCTTCCCTCTCTCTCAAAAAGACTTTTGTACTCCATCCCTCTCCTTTTGTAATCTTGTAACCTTTTCCCTCAGACAGTTTTACTTTGTAATCTTGTAACTCTTCAGACAGTGTTTATTTTCAAGCTTGTATCAAAGATAGTTTATTTTCAAGTTTAATCAAAGACAGGAGTTTATTCAAGTAAGATTTTACTAGTTTCTGTTTTCATATTCCATACTCTGTTTTAACTTATTTTTGAATATATCTATTTTGTTATTTTCTTTTTTATCATCTATTTTATCATTGTTTATGCTTCTATATTACCATCCACCTATAAATCCATTGTCAGTATTAGAGAAATAGCAAATTTCTTGTATAACAAAGCAAATGTCAGCCAATGGTATTTGCATAGGAAGCCAGAGAATATTCAAACATAGTTCAACAAAACTTGTGCACTAAGAACAAGTGACAGCAAAATATTTTCGAAGATCTAGCAAATTTGATGTGCAGATCAGAAGCTATAATCCCGACAGATTCTACTTGCAATGTAGACGAAAAAGAAATTGAAGCATGCGGTAGGCTCATTTCAGGATTCACAATGTATGCAAATTTGTAAATCAATGAATGCCTGAAGTTTCCTATATCCTTGTGCAAGTGTATTATGTTTCAGGCAAAGACATCACAAAGACTTGACACCCAAAGCATAGTCTCTTAAAAGGCTGAGAAATCAGCTACTAAAGTAAAAGGCACGAGATTGTTGATAAAATTCTCCACCATTTAGAGTTAAAATGGAGAATCATAGGAAAATTGTGGCCCAAGGTGTGCTGGTATGACTCTGTTAGGTTCCTTGAATAAATACTCAAGGGCATAGATTTTCTGGGTTCAATCAATAAATGAAAGCCCAAATTTCCTTTGTTCCAAATCCTTGGTTCTTGTTTCAAAAACGCGCCCTTGAGATCCTTTGATGGTTTGAACATTCGAAAATATTAGATCCTCTTTTGATTGAATAATTATCCTGAGTCGTGTATAAATATTACTTATTTTGGAACAACAATTTGTCTTTTGGCTCTTGAAAATATGGATTTAGTTTTATGTTTGATTTTTGTTTGATTCTGAGAATGACTTGGTTAAATATCTTGAGCAGCTTTTTTTTAGTTTCGAACTCTTATAATAGAGCTTGTGTTTTAGAGTTTAGTTCAGAATGATTATGGGAAATAAATATCGCAGTACCAAAGTAATAGTCAGCTGATTATGGTAATGAATTTCAAAAGGTTTGAAATCAAGATGGATGGTTTTTGTTGAGTCCACAGGACTAGGTTGGCAAACCGTGACCAATTAAGAACTAACACATAATTAGATTAATAATCAACTTGGTTTAAAATTGGTCATTCAGCACAACCGAGACCTAAATTGCTAACAATGTACAATATTAAACATAATATGGTTATGCAAAACAAACTTTCATTTATATCATTCACCTTACTGATAGTAGTTTAGAAATGCACAATTAGTTTGTTTGCAAAAAGTCCATGTACAAAAACATAGCTCTAAATGTGTATTCAAGCCAAATTGCAGAAAAGGTCCATGTACAAAATTAGTGAATACAAACCACATTGTGATGCATCATCCCCACCCCCACCCCTTCTTCAATGGAATGTGTGTTTTTTTTTTTTTTTTGGGATCTGTCATATACTTACTAACCACACTGGTTGCATTATATATATATATATATATTTTTTTTTTTCCTGAACGCTGCATTAGAAATATTAGGTCTAGTACACATCACCAAGTACATGAGACACCCAATTACATTAGCAATTTAGCAAATGGCACTTTAGACATACACTCTCAGTACTCATCATCTAATATTAATATTGGATGCAACTGTGTGGACAATTTGAAACTGGCAACAAGCAGTACACTAACCGTTTTTTAATCAAGCATTCTAAACATCTCTTAACACCTTTTTAAAGATATTCCTTATGAGATAGCCGCAATTACAAGTCCCTCTATCATTGTGAATTTCTATCCTAAGGATTTTCTTAGTAGCTCTAACATTTTTTATGTCAAATTCGCATCTCAAGAAATACTTCAATTTGGCAATTCAAAATGCAAGATTAACTCCCTCAAGTAATTTGAGATTTTTTTTTTTTTGCAATGTACCAACTAGCTTCTAATCTTGGCTAGTGGTTTATCCAACCGTGGTTTGAAATATTGTTGCTTTGTTTGCTTCCTTGACTTGAACATGATGTTGTTTTGCTTGTTGGTGTAATTTGCAATTTGTTTTGCTCATTTATTCCAAGAAGAAAAAGTATTTTAGTAATTTCATATGCTAAAAAATTACCAAAATGCTACTCTATTGTTTAGATTACTTAAATTGCGTTAGTAACTTTTTGGTAAAGTTAACCCCAAATTAGACAATATGAGGTTTATTATTTGTGACAAAAGAAAACTCCCAAATTAGGTTGTTAATCTTGCGCTCAAAATTTTTGGGGAACATTATAAATCAATTAAAGATTGGAGTGAAAAACTATAATTTTCCCTAAAATTTACTTACCAATAGCATGCAACAAAAATGAAGAAAGTTCAAAGTTCAATTCAAAATAAATATATGTGTTTCCAAATTCAAACTCATTCACATCTAGGTGTCCCATGGAAGAAAAGACCTTTTTGAATTCTATTATGTCCTATTAGTCTAACGAGAATAATTTAGGTCCGGAGCTAGTGTAAAAGACACCATTTATGCCAGCCAATCAACAATCATGAGAAGACATATCAGCAAACAAATTTAAACTCAATACACCTTATTACATGCAATTATAACCTAATTAAAACCATGGAGCTCCGGTGTGAGGAGGAGAGGAGAGTCTGCCCTAGGTTTGCTGTTTGGAGAAGAAGCTTTGAACATGTTGAAGTAATATTTTGGGTTTTAAGTGGGTTATAATTGTGTATAATAAGCGTATTGAATATAAATTTTTTGGGTGATGTGTTGCTCTAGGATGGGCTGGCGTAAAAGGTGTCTTTTACGCCAGCTCCGAACCTAACTTATTCTCATTCAATATCCACTCATGTCTTCATACGCAAACCATGTATTATTCAGTTCAAAGCTTTGAATTGGTCATAAATTAAATGAAGTTTCCAACACCATAGTCAATGTAGAAAGAAATACATGAACTGATGAAAGTATAGAACAGGAATGACAGAGGAGTCTAATGCTAAAATTTTTCCAACCTAGCCACAACTGCAGAGGAACAATGAAAATGGGCCATTCGAGACTACTGTTATTCTTCTTTGTTGCTCTCATTCATCTTGTTATTCCCACAGCTGCCCAACACTGTTATGACACTGGAAACTACACCAGTAACAGTACCTATAGGGCAAACCTCAATACTCTCCTGGCCTCAATGATTAACAACACCAAAATTAATTATGGGTTTTACAATTTTTCTTTTGGTGAAGCTCCCGACAAAGTATACACGATTGCGCTCTGTAGAGGAGACACTTCGCCCAGTGAATGCTGTAGTTGTATCAGTGGGGCAAGTTCTGACCTATTGAAAGCTTGTCCAAACCAAAAGGAGGCAATCATTTGGCCTAATAAATGCTCGCTTCGATACTCAAACAGATCCATATTTAATGCTATGGAAGCTAGCCCTCTTTTTGCCTTTTACAACACAGGAGACGTCTCAGACGTAGAAGCTTTCAACAACATGCTATTACCCTTGTTAAATATCCTAAGAAACCGTACTGCATCAGGAAATTCTAGTCACAAGTTTGCTCTGCAGAGTGCCCCTGCCCCAAACTTCCAAACCATATATGCATTTCTTGAGTGCACCCCTGATTTGAGCAAGCTAGAATGCAACAGTTGTTTGCAGCAGGTTCAGAGTTTTATACCATAATGTTGTAATGGAAAGCAAGGAGGTAAATTTGTAACACCCAGCTATGATATAAGGTTTGAAGTATACTCTTTTTATGACCCTTCAGTTGAGCCACCACCATCACCGCTGCCACCATCACCATCACCACCGCCACTAGTCCCATCTGCTGTTAAGGATAAGATTTGCTAGCCAAAATAGTGGTGCCGTGTAGCTGTGTGTTACCTGCAAAATAGCTGCTGCATAATGCTGCCGTGTAGCTGTAACGTAGCTGCATAAAATTCAAATTTAAATCTGATCTGTGTGGCAGCTGTAGATAGATATTTCAGCACTTGATTTGAATTGTAACAAAGAGATATGATGAGATAGGATAGGGTAGAGTTATTTGTATTTTGAACTTCTTGTATTTGAATTTCATATAGCTGTACAACTCTATAAATGATAAGTCCCAAATCAGATTGGTTTGGCTTTTGCAAATTATATCAGATAGTTATTAGTTTTACATGGTATCAGAGCCATTTGTAACTCACGTTTAAATTTTTTTTTCTTCATGGCCTCTTCCTCAACGTCCTCTACCCTAAACACAATGCCTACCCCTTCTCCCACCTCACTCACTCCCATTCATCACCTTATTACCATCAAATTAACCCGTGAGAATTACCTATTATGGAAAGCTCAAATTGTTCCATATCTCAAGGGGCAACATCTCTATGGCTATCTCGATGGAAGCATTCCTGCTCCACCTCAATCTCTCACTATTGAAGCCAATGGAGACGCACAAGTCATCCAAAATCCGGACTTCAGTCACTGGTATTTACAAGACCAGATGATCCTCAGTGCCATAATATCCTCCCTCTCTGAGCGTATTCTAGCTCATGTGGTCAAATTCAACACATCAAGGGACGTGTGGCAAGCCTTAGAGAAAATGTTTACCTCTCAGTCAAGGGCTCGAACAATGCAAATCCATTATCAGCTCGCCACTCTGAAGAAAGGCAATTCCTCAATTGCTGATTATTTTCACCAGTTTACAACACTGGTTGATACACTTGCTGCTACTGCCCATGCCTTGAATGATTTTGAAATCATCTCTTTTCTTTTAGCTGGTTTGGGACCTGAATATGATTCATTTGTCACATCTGTGACAACAAGAGTGGATCCTCTCACAGTTGATGAACTATATGGGCATCTGTTAGCTCATGAATTGCGGCTTGAACATCAACAGCCAACTGTTGACCTTCAACTTGCCGGAGCAAATTTTGCTGCAGGACGTGGAAATTCCCGCGGTGGTCGTGGCGGCGGTAGCTCCTTTCACTCTGGCCGTGGGCCTTCCTCTAGCACACAGAAAAATTATCGAGGCCGTGGACGTGGAAATGGTTCTCCAACAAACCGTCCCATGTGCCAAGTTTGCCACAAACCTGGTCATACAGCTTTGAAGTGCTATCACAGGTTTGATAATTCTTATTCTGCAGATCCTAGTAACAACATGCACGCCTTGCTCACTACTCCTCAGACGGCTCCTGATCTCAATTGGTACCCTGATTCTGGAGCCACTCATCATCTCACTGCTGATCTTGCAAATTTGAATGTGAAGGCTGACGAGTATCATGGTCCTGATCAAATTCGCATTGGTAACGGTCATGGTTTAACTGTAAAACACATTGGTTCTACTCATTTATCTACCCCAACCTCTTCCTTTCTTTTAAATGATGTTTTACATGTTCCTCATATTACCAAAAATTTGATTTCTGTTCACAAATTTACTACTGACACAAATACATTAATTGAATTTCACCCTACTCATTTCTTTGTGAAGGATCGCACAACAGGGAAGGTTCTGCTACACGGGCTGAGTAAAGATGGACTGTATCTGTTTCCTCCTGCTTTCAATAAAATTCCTTTGTCATCTTCTGCCTTTGTTGGTGAACGTACTTCTCCAAATCAATGGCATTCACGATTGGGACATCCTGCTTTTAAAGTTGTTCGTCATGTTTTGTCTAGGTTTAGCTTGCCTTTTAGTTCAAATAAAACTGTTCACTCTTGTTCTGCTTGTTTAAGTTCTAAGAGTAAACAACTTCCTTTTACTTTGTCATGTACTCAAGTTAATTCTCCATTGGAATTAATTTTTTCTGATGTTTGGGGTCCTTCTCCCATTTGTTCTAAATCTGGTTCTAAATATTATGTTTCTTTTATGGATGCTTACAGTCGCTATACCTGGCTCTATCCCATGACAAATAAAAGTGATGTTCTCTCTATTTTTATTAAATGGCAAAAATATGTTGAACGATATTTTAATACCAAAATTAAAATGGTTCAATCTGATTGGGGTGGAGAATATCGCTCTCTACATAATTTTTTACAAAATTGTGGCATCACTCACCGTGTTTCTTGCCCTCACACCCATCAACAAAATGGTGTTGTTGAGCGTAAGCATCGTCATGTTGTAGAAACAGGTCTAGCCTTACTGTATCATGCCAAGGTTCCACTTCAATATTGGGATGAAGCTTTTCAAACGGCGTGTTATTTAATTAACCGTCTTCCAACCTCCACTCTAAAGAATCAATCTCCTTTTCAAAAACTTTTTCATCAAACTCCTGATTATAATTTTTTACGTGTGTTTGGTTGTTCTTGTTGGCCAAATTTGAGACCCTACAATTCCCATAAGCTTCAACCACGTTCTATTCCATGTGTTTTTCTTGGTTACAGCTTACTTCATAAGGGTTATAAATGTTTGCATCTCCCTTCAAATCGTGTTTATATATCTCGTAATGTCATTTTTGATGAAACACACTTCCCTTTTGCAGTCAGTCCTGTTGCCTCTCAATTAAATTCCATGTCTTCAGGTACAGATTCATCACAGGTACAATCTGCCAGCCCGTGGACAGCATTGCCCATCCGTGTTGGGCCTTATTTTTCTCAGCCAATGCCTCTACAAGATTCGGCCCACTCTTCACTTACTCCACATAACACTCTCGGCCCAACAGGTCAAGCCCAGCCCGCCCCTTGCCCTATAATTACAACTGATCAGGTACACGCTCCTTCACAAACCCACACCTCCTCACAAATTGCCGCTGAACCCCCTGTTTCAGATATCCCTTTGATCAATCAGCCCCTTAACGCTTCAACACAAGATCCATCCTTCCATCCCATGACTACTCGCTCCAGGAATCACATCTCCAAGCCTAAGTCCTTCACTGATGGGACTGTGAAATACCCTCTACCTCGTGCTCTCCTTGCTGATGGTGTTGATGTCAATATTTTGGCAGAACCAACTTGCTATACCTCGGCAATGAAAGATCCCAAATGGCGTGCTGCAATGAATCTTGAATTTGATGCCTTACTCAAAAATCAAACTTGGGAACTAGTTCCTTCTCATCTTGCTCGGAACATTGTTGGCTGCAAGTGGGTGTTTCGGATTAAAAGGCTTGCTGATGGCTCAGTTGAACGGTACAAAGCCCGTCTGGTTGCTAAGGGCTTCCATCAAGTTCCTGGTGTTGATTATGGTGAGACTTTCAGCCCTGTGATCAAACCCACTACGGTACGCATTGTCCTATCTCTTGCTGTGTCAAAAGGTTGGGTTTTACGTCAATTTGATGTTCAAAATGCCTTTTTACATGGCAATCTGTATGAGGATGTTTACATGTCTCAACCTCCGGGGTTTTCTCATCCTCAATTCCCTAACCATGTCTGCAAATTGAAAAAGGCACTCTATGGGTTGAAGCAATCTCCCCGGGCGTGGTTTTCTCGCCTTAGTTCTCGGTTAATTGCACTGGGCTTTCATGGTTCACGGTCTGATTCGTCTCTATTTATTTATCATAGTACTGTTGTCACCATTTATTTTCTAATATATGTGGATGATTTGATTGTTACTGCCTCTCAACCTTCGGCCATTGATACTCTACTTCGTCACTTGCAACTTGATTTTGCCATTAAAGATTTGGGCAATTTGAATTTCTTTCTGGGTGTTGAAGTCTTGCCTACTACTAATGGATTGATGTTATCTCAGAAAAGATATATTTTGGATCTTTTAGGCAAAACAAAAATGCTAGAAGCAAAGCCCCTTAGTTCTCCAATGGCTTCCTCCACTAACCTCTCTGCCTTTGAAGGGGATCCTATGCCTGATGCTACTTTATACAGAAGCACTGTTGGAGCCTTGCAATACTTGTCTCTCACTCGCCCTGACCTTTCCTTCGCTGTCAACAAGCTTTCCCAGTTTATGCATCGTCCAACTACCATTCACTGGCAAGCTGTCAAGCGACTCCTACGGTATCTCAAACAGACCATTCACTTTGGTTTACAGTTGAAGCGATCAACATCTCACTCTCTTCAAGTTTTCTCTGACGCGGATTGGGCTGGATCCCGCGATGATCGTCGTTCAACTGGGGGCTTTTGTGTATTTCTTGGTGACAATCTCATTTCTTGGGGCTGCAAAAAGCAAAAGACCGTTGCTCGGTCTAGTACAGAGGCGGAATACAAAGCTCTTGCTAATGCTGCTGCAGAAACTAAGTGGTTGTGCGCTCTTCTTTTTGAGCTTGGTGCCCCTGTTACTTGCTCTCCTGTGCTATGGTGTGACAACATTGGTGCCACTTATTTATCGTCTAATCCGGTTTTCCATGCCCGTACAAAGCATGTTGAGATTGATTTCCATTTTGTTCGAGATATGGTTGGTGATGGTTCCCTTGTGGTTCGTTTTCTGTCCAGCAAAGATCAGTTAGCTGATATTTTCACCAAGCCACTTTCTTCTTCTCGGTTTGCTATGCTTCGGACCAATCTCAACGTTCTTCCAGCACGGTTGAGCTTGCGGGGGAGTGTTAAGGATAAGATTTGCTAGCCAAAATAGTGGTGCCGTGTAGCTGTGTGTTACCTGCAAAATAGCTGCTGCATAATGCTGCCGTGTAGCTGTAATGTAGCTGCATAAAATTCAAACTTAAATCTGATCTGTGTGGCAGCTGTAGATAGATATTTCAGCACTTGATTTGAATTGTAACAGAGAGATATGATGAGATAGGATAGGGTAGAGTTATTTGTATTTTGAACTTCTTGTATTTGATTTTCATATAGCTGTACAACTCTATAAATGATAAGTCCCAAATCAGATTGGTTTGGCTTTTGCAAATTATATCAGATAGTTATTAGCTTTTACAAATACAAACCACATTGTGATGCATCATCCAAAAAAAAAATACTATATTCACAACATTTTCATAACACTTTCAAAACAAATCCAAAATAGCAGGTTGTTATTGGTTATTATTAGTAGACAAAAAAGTAATTTCAATTGTAGATTCAAATTAGAATCAACAACTTATCATCTATGATTTATTGCGAAAAGATTATGAAAATGTTATGGACGTATTACTTTTTTAAAACAACGCAATGTGTATCACATCACCTTAGTGATGTCATTCTTTAACTAGCCCATCACTCTACATGCCTCTTGATTGAAGTTTTGTACATGCCTTCAACAAGCATTTGTATCAATAGAATTTTCAACAACGAGTTGTGATCGTCGCTTGTCCCTCATTAAGCTTTTTCCCACACATGAGCAAAACATCTAAGTGGTTATATATGCATATAAAATTATGCAAAGCTTATGATGAGGGGCAATTTTGTTGGCTTAAAACAGAGGATTGCGTTTAAAATAAGAAAATGTGCCTTTAGCACCTCAAAGCATCATGCAATAACCATTCGTATTGAAGAGCGTCTATAATTGAACAATTTAACAGCATTATTGGCAAGTTTCTTGTTCCTCCCTCGATATTCTTAAACATGGTACCTAAATATTTTGTGTGCTGAGAGGAAATGTACCATTAGGTAACCCTAAATCAACAAGGTAATATGATCCTGCATGGAACAAACGACAATGGCAGAGTCAGGATTTCACTTCAGGAGAAGCAAGATTAAAAGTCAATATATAAAAAACCTAAAAAATATTAATTATACTAATAACAAAATAGATAAACCAATGTAATTGTCATACAAAATCTATCTAATTTCAATTAAAATTTGATCTAGACTTATTATTGCGCTTAGGATTTTCTGTAGTTTTAATTAATTAAAAGTATATATTTCATATCATTAAACTAAAGAAACAAAACTAACCAATTCATAGTTTTTAATAATCAAAGTAAGAGATTGGTATAAATATATTAAGCTTAGACATCTAATTTCATTCCTTAACAAATTGAGAGAAATAAATCAACTTAAAAGTATTAAGAATATAGCAATATATATACGTGCAAAGTTGTATTGTATAATTGTATACACATTGCAGTACATTGATTGTTTTTAAAATTTGGCTTCACCGTATTTAAAATTAGAAAAATTGCTAAAAATACTACAAATTCTACTACATAAAACTTACAAAAATTGATGTAGTAATGAATGTGATTGATTTAAAATTTTGGTTCAGAACAATAATCTAGAGTTTGAAACTGAAATCACAAGAGATATAGAAAAAAAAAGACATTGGAGGCTTTAGGGACTTAGTAATATGAACGCTTTTTTTAATAACAATAATTTGTGTAAAAAATATAAGACTTATCAATTGAAATATTGTGACTAAATAAAAAATGGAGTGAAAAAAAGAAAGAAAAAAAAAACACTAAAAGTGTATGAAAATGTGTATAATGTTGTTTAAAAACTGAAAATGTGTGTTTGAGTGGATATACCAAACACCCCCTAAAAGTGCTGCTGACTTTTTTCTCTTTTCTAAACCAGTGACTAGGGAGTGTTTGGTACATACACTTAAAAATTGAAAATAATTGTTTGAAAACATGTGTGGAAATGTGTGGGTAAAAAAGTGTGTGTAAATACGTGTAATGTTGTTCAAAATCTGAAAACATGTGTTTGAATGAGTGTACCAAACAGGGCCTAGGCTTTTGACTAAGCTTTTGACTTTTTTCTCATTTCTAAAATTAAAAATATGTATTTGAGTGAATATACCAAACACCTCCTAAAAAAGCATGATTGCGTGAATAAGATAAAACACAAGGCTTTTGACTCAAGTGTTGTATTTTACTATGTTAGGAAATCTTTTCTCCATATTTTTTTGGTGTCAGGAAAGTTTTATATGAATAGAGAAGGATTTTTTTTTTTTTTTACCGTGACGGGGCAAAACATTTATGATTCCTGAATATTAGCAACTATAAGGTCTTTTACTGCCCCCCTCTCGATCCCCCCTACTCCGCCCCTGGAACAAAGTTACATTTATATTCATATAAAATAATGTCATTTTATATAAAAATTTAAACTCGGTTAAAAAAATTCAAACCAAGGAAATCCATGTTTAGGATCACTCTTTAGTCATTAACAACTTAACACTACCCTCCCGTTCAACATGAACATATATAACTACATATAAAAATTACATGCACACATGACATAGTAATTTCATTTTTCCTACTCCTACATGACATTGCTTTCACAATAGGAACCCAAGCACTGCCATGGGTACCATCGATATCTCCTATACATGCCCTTAACATAACTTGAATGTAGTTAAGTCCTATCATAACGAAGTACAATAGTAAACATAGTGACATTATTATGACATAAATAATAAAATGCTTCTATATCTTGAACCATGGATAGTACTTTTCGTTTACATCAAGTTCATGAGGGAGCTCATGTGCATTTTCATCTAGCTTAATTATAATGTTCTCAAATTCGTGAACTGCCCTTAATACTCGACAGACTCGCCATTGGACAATTTCAGTTGAATATTGAAAGCAATTTATAACCGCTCTCATCCAGGTTATTATTCCCTTCAATATACAAAAACATGGCAGCGACAATAATTATACATCAGCAAGTAAGTTCTCAAATACAGGTCACAACTAACATTATAATACCATACATTTACATACATTCAGTGCTGTACCAATTTGAGTTGTGTGAAATAATCTGCTTTGAACCATATAACAAATACATAGTTACACATAATTATTTGGAAACAAACATAAAGAGGCTGAAAACGAAACACACATAAAGAGAATCACAACGTACCATAACACAACATCGTTGTGTAAACATATAACAACTACAAACAATGTCTCCAAGTTATTACAAACAAGCACATCATCAAGCACAACCGCAACTCAATCAGATTCCTTCGCAATGAACTCCATCCAGTCTTTCCTCCTATTATCTGGCACGGTCATGAAGAAAATCCTAGCTTCACAATTATAGAGTTTCTTTTGTACCTTGAAGAAGGTCATATCGTTGAGATCTTTGTGCCCATTGAGTGTGCCAATAGCCTTCTCAATAGAGAACTTACCATCAATGCCAGCAGATTCACCAACGTGCTTAGTGCTACCACTTGCCTTTGCCTGCCCAGCTATAAACTTCACCCTTGTTAGTTCAGTAAAGCTCTGGATAGCCTGTGTCATCTCACTAAGTTTATCTCCTTTCTTAGCTTTCTTCTTACCCTTGGACCGTTCTTGTTGCATTGGACACTTCTCAGCACGTGTGGTGTGCTCTTGACCCTAAAACCCAAGATACATATAGAGTGACAAAATAGTAAGCACGAACCCAAGATACATAGAACGAAGATCATTCACATTAACCCCATTATAAGCTTCTTTCATAGTCAACCATATTACTGCCTTAACTCAGAGCTATGCCAATCATACACACACTTAAGCAGTAATTATATTCTATCAAATTTTATTTAGCAAAAATATGTGTGTTCTATCAAATGTTTCTTCAAAAACCCAAGAAATTGTCAATCTAGTTCTATCGAAAGGTGTTCCCAAATTTATTGTACATACGGATGTTTCCCATTATGAGCCCCACCTTCCCCATTGATTTCAGAACTAAATAATTCCCAACCAACTAGATAGTTATACCACATTTTCCAAGTGAAGTGCCAACTTGTTCCATCAGTTTCTTTTACTTGCCTTTTTGGCACTTCCCAATACATTATGTGCAAAGAGGAACACTGGTTCTTTCATTGCAGTAAAAGATATACTTTGAAGTCATAAAAATTCAGGAAAAACTACATAGATTCAACTATTGAGATTGAAGCACAAAAAAGAGATGTGATAAAAAATGAAGAAAAAACCAAGAACTGTGATCATTCTTTTCTGTATACTTGTCTATCGGAAATTCTTTCATAAATCATGTTGTATAGTGTCTAGCAAAGTTCTAGATTTTACAAAGAAGACCTTTTTCATATATTTGTAAAAGTGGAAACTTACACATGTATCTGATAACCCTATATGGCCAAAAAGGGGGACAAAAAAGATATACTGAAAAAGATTTGTCCCATATAACAATTGACACATTAGAGAGTTTTATTTTTTAGAAGAACACATTAGAGAGATGAAAATATGAATTTGGATTTACGAAATTTTCCAAAGTAATTAATAAATAAAAGAAGTCTTTGATAAATTAGACCATTAAATTTATTAGTATGATATATGCTAGATATGTCACATCGCGCACCATCTAATACAAAAACTTCATTGCCTCTTATGTCCACATACTCATTTACAAACAAACTTTGTGTTGAAATGCGTACCTGTGTAATAAAACCAATGTTGTAAAGTTTGATCACTTCATGATGGCAAAACATGCAAATGATGTTTAAAAAGAGCTACAAGACATGCAAGAGTGTTTTAGTGTAAAGGAAAACTAATAAAAATTATTCCTATTGCTGTATACAGACGAAATAAGGTAACTATTCACAAAAGGGAAAACTCACGTAGTATCTTCTATGCATAAATATTGTGTCGAAACATGGAACAGTATTAGCATGAACTACATCTTGTCTTTTTTAAGGAGATCCAGGATTGGGGGCATTAGGACAATCAAAAAAAAAAAAAGTAGAAGAAGATTGAACTCTATCTAAGGATTATTATGCATCATAAAATGAATGGAATTTCTATTTTGGCTATAAAAATTGATTTTATGGCATGAAAATATTATGTATTTACAAAAACACAATTAACCCACTCAAATACTGAGCAGATCACTGGCTCACTGCCAAGGCTTGGAGCCTCGGACAACTACCCAACAAAAATACTCAACTTGAGCCTTTACATCTTTCCTGATACTTTTAATATTAGCACACAACAACCCACAATCTCAGCTTATTATACAACATGAGTAGATTGTGTGTTAGGCTTCAATCCAATCCGTTTGTATTTACAGAAATCAGGATGTGGATTTGCATATTAACAAAAAATGTGTTTCTTTGTTTCAAAAAAGCTTCTTAATGAATACGTAAAAAAAAAAATGACTATACCATTAAAAATTATAAAATAAAAAACCTAAATGTAGATTCTTTTTTTACCTTGTCAAGTCGACCGTTTGGCTTGAGGTTTATCTTCTGGGTCAGTCCCATATTCCTGAAATCACTCACAACATTAAAAGATCACATAGAAAATTTTCAGCAAAAATCTTTGAGGTGCCCACTTTCTATGTAAACAAACAGGGAATACAGGTAGTAATATATATGGATTGAGCAAAACCTCATTGACATACACCAGAAAAGCCTCCCCAGTGGAGTCCCTCAGATTCTGAAAGAAGCTCATAATCTGATATTATTATTATTATTTTTTTCAAAACACATTGAGAAAGAGAAGAGCATAACATTTTTTTAAGTTTTATAGAAGAAAGACAGGGATTTCGGGACCTGGTGAAATTGATGCCAACTGTGGAGAAAACTTCTGCCCTTTGAAGTCATTCCTTTAAGACTGAGATTGAACTATGGCAATATGGGTTTTGGCGGTATATGATCAGAAGTATGGGAAAGAGAGGAGATTGAAACAGAAAAGAAATGAGCAAGAGGTAAAAAGCTATGAGTTTGTGTAATTGAGGAGACATTGGGGCATCCTAAGAGACTTGAAGAGGAGAGGTTGTGGAAAGAGTAAATATGACAATTAATGTTTTTATTGTAGAGAAACTACTTATACAAAGCTCCACAAGGCAGAACCTCATGCTTTCCGCATGAGGTCTTTGGCTATATATATATATATATAAATAGATTAATTGACAAATGAGACCCCAATTATCAAATAAAGAGGCCACCAATGCCTTATTGTTTGCTTAAACTCTACATAACACCACACCATTAGAAGAGTAAGCCCACACTTCTGCACTATCAAGGAGTAATGCAGTTATAGAATAATCACCACTCTATTTATTAAATGCCAAACTCCTTTCCAAGGTGAACTAGAAACACATAGAATCAAGAAGGCCCATCTTAAAATTTAGAATCATGATGAGAAATTGCATACATAGGCACTAAAATACAACAGCCCAACCCCCTTCTCACAGCCTACACACCTACCACTTCAGCCAAAGCAAAAAGCACACCACTTCGTTATTGTGCAATGTTCCAGCCATATAAGCTTAAAAAAAATGTCTCAAACTTAAATACTACCAAAATCAAACATTTAATTACAAAACAAACATGATAAATTATAGCTTACCAGCCAAAACAGAACCACTGTAGGGCCAAAAAAGACGCATATGTTCTTTTGGGGCTTCCTTATCAAGTGACCTAGCTCGTGTATAAGCAGTACAGCAATGTGGGTCTTCCCACAATCTCTTCCCAAATATACAATTATATCTCATCCAAAGCTTTCTGGCTTAGCTCCAACTGGTACCTTCAGAAAACATTTATACAAAACAACATAACCCACAATAAGCTCCTCCTATTTTCTGGGGGGAATTAAATGCATTTTATTCCAAGGAAAGAAATTGCCAGCAAAGCCAAACACAACTGGCTTGCTTAAGCCGTGCTAATGTGTTCTGAAAACAAAACCATACACTCTTTCAGATTCTATGAAAAATATGGGATAAGAAAACAAAATTTATATGTTCCAAAGTGAACCCAGAGAGTTGAGAACTCAAGAACTAAGTCTGGCACCACTATTTCAGCTCATATTAGTCAAGCATTACAATTACCTGAAACTAAAACATCAAAACGAGATAGAATTCAAATTTTTTTACCCTTTCTACATTAATTTTCCTCAAGTTTCCTTGCAGCCAGACAGATAAATAGTCACATACAAGAAAAAAATGTGTACCAAGAAAAAAAGACAGTTTCTGGGAAAAGAAAAGGAAAACACAATAGAGAAAATAAGTAGATAGTTGAAAATAACATACTTTCTGGTGACCTTCCTGGAATCTTTCAGTTTTTGAGTTGCTGAACCTAGTTCCACTCCATCACCATCACTGCCATTGGCCTCTTTGTATGAGTTTCCTTGTTTTTGTGTGCATGAATTGAAATTCCCAATCCAATTTTCAATTAGATTAGGTTGTTGTATCCACTTTGGGTGTGGTGCGTCCACATCATTAGAGGTACATTCTCCACTAGGTCCAGCCCCTTCCCCATCATAGTCATCATGGCTTCACTTAATTATGTATCTCTGGCTGAACTGTCAAAATCATCCTCATAAGGAGTGATGCTGCAGCTGCTAGACCCAACCATAGTTTGTTTGAGATCTTCAACGTCTTGCTTGAATACCAAATGGGCCCCACATTTTGTAACCTCCAATCCTGGACCCCAGGTTTTAAATTCAATCTCAATATCACTGAATCCATTAGCATTGCTTTTACTTGATGCTTTTTCCCAGTCCTTGTGAAAGAATTGAGAGGGTACATATTGCAACCAAAGGTGATACGGTTCAATCTTACCAAATTCTTCGGAAAAACCATTGGCCACTCTAAAAATTTCATAATTGTTAAATTTAATGGAACATGAAAGCTTACGTGTATATTTATTATGCCCAAAATCTTCAAAATCAAGTTGGTCAAATAACTCAAATGGACCATGTTGGCGGAATACATAAACAATGCACATAGCAATTCCCATCAATTTGTTACAAAAATCTGAAGGCATTTGCAGACTCACTGAAGCCCCCACATTTTGTGTCTAAACCATTTCGGAATTTCACCTCCAGGAACATAGATATAATGTGCCAATTTGTCTTGCCCATGGTAATGCTGAAATATGCAAATAATGATGCTTAGAACTTCACAAGATTAAAATATGCAAATAATGATGCTTAGAACTTCACGAGAGAGAGAAAGAGAGAGAGAGAGAGCGAGAGAGACCTTGTCATTAATGAAATAACGTCTTAGCATTGTTGACATGTAACCATAGCCTTGATTCTCAATCAATTTGACACAATTCAGAAGCTGAAGTGCTGGCTGAAAATCATATTCTGATCCTGATGATAATGTTTCCAGTGAGGTGCATTGTGCTGCATCAATATACTTAATGTTTGATGGAAGCTTTGGCAATGATCGAAGATTCGAGCAACCACGTAGAAAAAGATCTTGTAGATTTGATAGTTGAATCATACTTTTAGGAAGCCAAATAAATTTATTTCCCTCTAAATTTAATATTAACAAGGATGACAAGTAGTCAAAAGCATCAGGAATTTCCTGAAGATTGCAATGACTTAAATCCAGTTCAGTCAAGGACCATAGGCCTGATAAAGAACACTCAAACATGGCCATGGGATCTGAACTTCTTCTCTGTCGCTTGACAGGAGAACTGAAGAGTTCATTCGAAGATTTTAATGATAGCCCTTTACATCCACAAAGAGACAATTTTTTGAGATTTTTTAAGAGTTTGATGGATGTAGGTAGCACTTTTATCGCAGATCCACTTAGATCTAACTCCTCCAAGCCTTTGAGATTCCCCAAATTCTCTGGTAGTTCATCAAGTTTTGAGCAGCCAGATAAAGTGAGAATCTTTAGAGACATCGAACTATAACAAGCATTCGGAAAACTTGAAAGGTTTTTGCAGTCTCTTAGATCCAATTTAATAAGGCCAGTTAAATGCTCCACTGACAATGGTAGATCTTTTATAGCAGTCTCGTTTAAATAAAGTTCAGACAAACATGGCATATTTGCTACAACTTCTGGAAATTTCTCTAGTCTTGAACAGCCGGAAAGAATAAAAACTTCAAGAGATTCCAAGTTGATCTTGTGAGGAAGGCTTTCAAGACACTTGCAACCAGATAGATCTAATCGAATAAGTTGTTTGAGATTTCCAAGAGATGGATGAATCTTAGACAGTGTTGTACAACCTTGAAGAATCAATTGCTTAAGATTTGGGACTCCACTTAGATTTGGGGTCTCAATCAAGTTTTGAGAGTTACGCAAGTCAATGATTTTTAACTCATTTAAAATCTGTTATAAACCAATAAATAATTAGATAAACTTGAGCCTTAATGAGAAGGAATAAAATACAAAATTGAATAAGTGAATCTTACCATAATTCCATTCCATAGTTGTTTGATGTTGCTGCAATGCATTTTCAACTCCACAAGCCTGTATGGTTGGAAGTTGGTTGGCACGGAACTTAAAGGATATCCATTCCATTCTATAATGCGTAACTCATTAGAAAGAAAATTGAGGCCTTGTGGAAGCTTCACATTACCCATATCAACCACTTTAAGCAATCTCATTTTTTTCATCTTTGAGAAGACTTTAGCATCCAAGTGATCATCTTCTTGAATAGGTGTGTTTAGCATTATGCCTTCAACTACCTCTGTTCCCTAATAACCAAGATTAATGAAATTAGAATAATCGGCGATCCTTAGAAGAATTTGTAAGAATATATGTACTTTTCTAAGTTTAGGTCTAGACAAATCAACTTACAGTATTATTCTTCAATACATGAAGGACGTCCTCATAAAGCCATAACCTGGTACGTCTACCAGGCTCTTTAGATTCACGACGAACTATATCTTGACCCATTTCTTGTAGCAAATCATGCATCCACAAAGCTCCATTTTCATTAATGGTTATGAGCGATTTGTCCATTAGAACACCAATATTGTAGTCTGGATAGTAACCAAAACTTTTTAATATCTCTCTTATGCAATCTTTGTTCTCTCCTTTAAAAAAACATGCAATATCTAAAAATAATTCTCTTTGGGTTTCCGTTAGCCCATCAAAACTTATTCGAAGAATGTCCAAAATTTTTTTTTCAGGTTCTACTTTTAGTTTATCTATGAGACTTTTCCATTCATTGGTGCTTTTGGTAAACAACAAAGAACCTAAAACTTTAAGAGCCAAAGGAAGGCCATTAGTGTAATTCACAAAATACATACACAAATCCACATAATTTTCTTTAGGATGGGGTTTCTTGAAAGCACTCAAACAAAAGAGTTGCAAAGCTTCATCTGGATTCAACCCCTTTGCTTCATATATGTAATTCACACCACAACTTTTCAACAATTGGCTATCTCTGCTTGTTACAATGATTCTACTCCCTGGACCAAACCAATCAAGGTTCTCAGCCAAAGCATCAAATTGTTTTTGGTCATCAACATCATCAAGAACAATAAGAACCTTCTTACCACGTAATCTAGTCCCTATGATATTGACCCCCTCATGAACATTCCATATCTTTATTTCACTTTCCATAAAGATGTTAGAAAGAAGTTGTTTTTGTAAAGAAACTAAATGTTGATTTTCAGTTTTTTCTCTTACATCAGCAATGTAGCTGATAGCTTCAAAGCTACCTGAAATTTTTTTAAAAATTTCTACTGCAAGAGTTGTTTTACCGATTCCACCCATCCCGCAAATTCCTACAAAGCGAACACCACCCGACCTTTCATCTACACATGAATCCAACACTTGCTTCACACGGGATTCTATTCCAACAAGCTTAAGATCCTTGGAAATAGTTCTTGATAATATAAGATTCAATTCTCCAAGTATCCTTTGAACGATTTCTTGGATAACTGCTGCTTCAGAACTGCAATGAAGATAGCATAACAATAAATTTGATGACAGTATAGTATAGCATAAATACATGAGACAAAACATTCAAAATACAATCTTAGATTTGTTCAGTAGCAAATGGGGAATTTGAAAAGTGTTTAATATAGCATCGTAATTGAGGTTTGATTTGTTTGGTGTCATACAGTCCAAGTGAGAACCACATGTTTCCTTCTAACTATAATAGTTTAATGAGTTGAGAGTGTGCTTAATTTTAATAAGTCATTTGTTGTATGTTTCTTGGATTTAATTTCCATACTCCTTTTTTTTCTTTTTTTCTTTTTTTCTTCACAATAGGAAAAAGGAACAAATGCACCAATTGAATTATTTACTATATATTTACGCTTATGGCCTATTTACTTGTCCAAAACATTTTAATCATTCACCAAAGAAATTCTACAAGAAATGTAAATTAGTGAGACAATGATTGAGGTTAAAAAGATTAGTCATCGTTAGTCATAGCAATATTTGTCATAGTCATGGACATGGATGGTTGAAAATCATAACAATAGCCATTTAAATCCAAAACTTATAATTTTGAAAAAATGTCTCCCATTTGTTTATTTCCAGAATGTGATTTGACCTCAAATTTTACAATATTCTTGATTTGTTATAAATACTTATTAAATTCTTAGTTTTAACACTACCTTAAATAGTACAGTATTTTTATCTTCACCATTGATTTAACTCATATTCTATTTAACTTCGGAGGTAATAGGTATTCATGTTTGAAGTAATTTTTTTCTACAAAATCTAAGTTTTATGAAGATAATTCTAGTTAATTTATAATGGAAATAGACCCAGCTGGAAAAAAAAAATAGAAAGAAAGAAAGAAAGATGCATCTATTATTCCATATATATGCCGATGATTATTCTTTAGACAAAATGACTGGTAGTTTCTTCATAGAGAAGGTGTTCACAGAGTTTTCCTTTTGGAAATATTTAGCTTGTTGATATCTAATTTTTGTTAATAAAGTCACCTGACAACAATAGAAAAGTGCTGATTAAAAATGATATGGGTATGACTGAATGAGATATGTAGTACGAAAAGAAGTATGTATGGGGTTATACCCTGCATATTACGAACTTTGGAAATCACAAGCCTATTGATTAAATATATGTCAAAACACATTGTCCTGATAGTGGCCTAGTCTGACCCCTGCTACGCATCTCAGATAATAGGTATTAGACATTCTAAGCTGAAGGAAGGCAAGCATTTGACTTGAGGCAATAGGGCCGACTATAGAAAACAAAGCTTCCTTGACTCGACAATTCACAATAGAATGCAGATGGTATACCAAGTTGTATCTTTCTGTTGGGGAAGCAGAAAGACCAATTAGAGCAGCACATGCTCTAGCTCGCTGGTCTCTGCTTAATTTTGTATTGGGTTGTTTTGATCCTCTAAGAGGTCCCCCGCATTTTGTTCTCTCCATTTCTCAAGGCTTGGAATCTGTACTGGATATTTTCAGGTCTTGAAGTTCGTTTTATCAACAAAAGTTTATGTGATTATAAAAATAAAAATAAAAGTTAATCCAGTAACAGACTACCATGCCTCAAACTAAGCAAAGGTTCTTCGACCAAAGTCCAAACTTGAGCGTATAGTTTCCTAATTCATAATATTCATGGACAAATTTAAAATTTTCTCTTTTTCAATCGGAGTAATTTTGTGGAAAATTACGATATTGATATAATAATGTGAACAAAGTAGTCAAGACAAATGTAAAATGTTACCTGTGTTGTTGTACATGCCATCCAGCTATATTGCCGACTTCTTTCAAAGCAGCTTTCCATGCTTGCAAATCCTCAATCTTAACTCTGGGATCTCTTTCATGCTTAGCAAAGGCTTCAGCAAAACTCTGGTCCCGTGCAGCAAGAATACCCATCTGGTTCCGTACATCAGAGGGATTCACATGGTAAAAGACTGGCAAAATTGTCAACGTGTTCTGTTTCATGCATTCAAGAATCTTTGCTAGTTCAGCCAAGCACCATTTTGAAGAAGCGTAGCTTGTTGAGAGAATGACGATTGCAAACCGGGAGTCTTCTGTTGCTATTAAGAGTTCTGGTGAAATACTTTTTCCACGCTCAAGTTTCTCCCCGTCTCTGAAGGCGATAATACCCTTTTGTCTCAAAGCAGCGTGGAGATGGTCAGTAAAATTATTGCGGGTGTCCACACCGCAAAAACTAAGGAACACATCGTATATCCATTGGGGAGAGGAAGAGGAGGAAGCTGTTTGAGTTTCCATAGAAGGAAATGGAAGCAATTAGATCAATGACCAAAAGTTTCAGTCAATCCTGCCGGTAAAAAAAAAAAAAAAACCA
>NW_027069471.1:2269821-2307202 GCF_002906115.3 Quercus suber
AGAAAATCTTATATAAACTTAAAATATTCTAAAAAGAAGGGAACGTTATTTTTTTTCAACTTCAAGGGACCAACTGGGAGGGAATGCGACCGTAATTATAAATGACTACAAATTTTAATGGATCCGTTTGGATTGAGCTTATTGTTACTGAAATTGAAAACTGAAAACACTGTAGCAAAATAATTTTTAAATATGTGAATAATATTGTGGGACCCATTTTTAATATTTTTTATTGCGTGAACAGTGCTGTGAATAGTGCGTAAACAGTATTTTTTTCCCTACACAGTGAATTCATGTGCCTTTACTGTTCACTCGCTGCCCAAAAAAAAAAAAAAGGAGAGAAAACGCAGGGACAAAACGTGCCGCAAGAAAACGTTGAATCCAAACGGGTCAAAAATTCATGTGCCTTTACTGTTCACTCGCTGACCCAAAAAAAAAAAAAAAGAGAGAAAACGCAGGGACAAAACGTGCCGCAGGAAAACTTTGAATCCAAACGGGTGAATTCTTTGACTCTCCAATTCTCACCTTATTTTTGTTCTTCCTCACTTTCTTTGCAGCTGAACGCTAACCCAAACCCAATTCAGTTTCAACCTCACTCGCTTTAATCTTCGAAGATAGGCCCGTCAACAGCTCTTCAGTTTTACGCACTGAAAACTATTTCTTGAGAGCGTTTGGGTGTGGCGTTTGCGTTTTGCGTTTGGTGAGTTTTGCGTTTTCTGTTTTATTTTTTTTTATATTTTTTTGGTTTTCAAGAGTTTCAGGTGTAGTGCGGCTACTGTTCAATGAACAGTAGCCGACTTTCGGCCAATGAACAGTGCACTGAGCATTGTTTACGGGTCTCACAATTCCTAATTTTTATCAACTTTTTCATTAAAAATGGTCCCATGGTACTATTCAAACATTTAAATATTATTTTACTACAGTGTTTTCAGTTTTCAGTTGAATCCAAACGGACCCCTTGTTTCTTTTTTCTGGTTTTATTTAATCCCCCCTCCACCACCACCACAACAACCCCCAAGAGCATTCCCGTTGAGTTTGTAATTTTTTTGGCCAAATTTTGTATTTAAAAGTCACTTTTTTCTATTTTAGCCGTCTAACTTTTAGAATATACATTACATTTCACTATTCATTTTGCAATGCATATATTTAAAATAACTCTTTATGTATATGTATTCACTATACCCCATGCCCACCGCAATCCACGCCATATTGAGGCCAAATCTCCCACAGCTAGAACCATTATAGCCACAGTAGCAATCAACTAGGAGTGTCAAGAAGTGAACGCACGTAAGTGACTTAAGTCATTTAACTTTTTTTTTTTTTTTTGTTTTGATAGTTACAAAAGGAAATTTCTTTTTTGAATATTTTATATCTTTGTTGGAATCTTGAAGGTAGTGATTAGTTTGGGTAAATTACAGGTGTTTGTTTAAGGGGAGGAGGGAGGAATATTTTGGTGGGGTTCAGATAATTTCTTTCCAAACCCACCATTTGGGGTGAGAATGTTGTTTCCTCCTAATGAGGAGAAAATGGGAGGAGGGAGAGGGGTTTGATGAGAATTTACCCGTTTGCCCTCTCTTTCCTCCTTTTTGTTATTGTTGTCGTTGTTGTGTTTTTTTTTTTTTTTTCTATAAACTATTTTTTTAGGTATTAAGGGTATAAGAATAAATTTATACAATTTACATTTTTTACCATATCATTTTTTTCTTCTTAACCAAATAAATTTTTTTTCCATCCTTTTACTTTTTCAACTTCCAACTAACACATAAAGAGAAAAAAAATTTAGAAGTTAAACCCACATTTCTTAGCATTTGAATTACACAAAATGATATTGAAAAACTCTTACCAAATCGGCTTTAAATCTCTTTTATCACCCACTTTTCTATGGCCTTCTAATTTTCCATTTAATTCTCCAGCCCCAACCAACCAAATAAAAGGTATGAATTGGGTGAGAAATTATTCTTGCCGGACGCGCTTTTATTAAAGAAGCATTAAAAAGAATCTTTGTGCCGTTTCCTCCACGGGAAAGAACTGAGAAGCACCGCTGAAAGTTCAAAGAAAACGACTTTCAAGTCAAAGTCTAGAGGGAGAATTGGCCAAAACCAATTTCTTCGAAGCTACAATATTTCCATCATATTCATATTGACTTGGAAAAACAAAAACAAAGTTGACCCTTGGGAGTAATCTACAAGTTACCAAACCAGGACTAGACTTCGGTTCAATTTCATATTTTTTTCAAAGATCATATGGAGGATGTGGGCTGGAAAAGGCATTGTGCTCAAAACTCAAAAGTATAAATGCATTTTACCATTGTAAATAAATAAGAAGTGTTTGGTTTAATTAGGGATGTAATGTAACACCAACACTACATGTGATAAAAACAATATAATATGTGAACTGAATATAAGCCTTACTCCAATTAAAAAAAAAAACTAATTACAAAACACAAGAAAATAGAAATTTTGGCTAAAGTTCTGAACTAATGAGCTGTCTTTTATTTTTGTAAAATTGGATAATACCGTAAGGATTGGTTTGGTATAGCTTAATTTTCATTGTTTGATTTTGCTGAAAAATAAGTTATAAAATATAACTGCATCTATTCTTAAAAAAAAAAAAAAAAGAGTAATTTATTAAGAATGTAGTAAAAAAATTGTACATAACTAGAATAATTCACTATATCTAATAATCCCCATTGTTTTTTTTTTTTTTTTTTTTGGGAGAATTTTGATAATTTGGCAGCTTTTGAGAGTTTTTTCTTGTGGTCATTTCAGGAGGTTTGGATATTTTAATAATTTCAGCCAGAGGGATATGATTTTCCTGGTTAACAAAAATAAAATAGTAAAAATTTTCAACCCAAAACACCTAAAATAAAGAAAAAATATTAAAAAAATAATTATTCCATACCCAAAGAAGTAAAAAGCCATACCTAGTGCTCCCAATTGGGCAAGTTGATACTTCCCTAATCCATCGCCCATTGGAGTTGGTACTTCCCTAACCCATCAGACTGGGGGGTTTGAGGACCCAGGATGTGGGGATTAAATAGGGTTATTTAATTAAGTAAATATTCCTAACCAACCTTAAAAAAGTACCAATCTTAAAAAGTAAGGTTAATTTTGCACAACGTTTATTATTTATCGGATTTTAATACAAATAATATGATATAATCTAATAAAAAATACTTTTCGAGTGAGTAGACTGTAACATATTATATTATACAAGTCAGTATTTTATTTTCATCTCACTCACTAGTCTTCAATTCTCAACCCCACTCCCACTTCAACCTTTAAAATAGTTTACCCCAAAAATACCAAGTTAAAAAGCCAACTTTGGCAGTGGTCATTGCTCATTACACATTGCTCACTTTCCTGGTGCAGTGGAAACAATATGCATAGCGCTTGCTTTTAGTAGCAAAATCAAGATACTACCACTGCTATCATAGAGATGGAAGACCCTCTTCTTCCTTTTCCTTTTCGTCTGCTACTACTATTTTTCCTCAGTTCTCTCTGTCTCTTCCACTCTGCTTCCTCTGAAATCTTCTTTGAGGAGCGTTTCCAAGGTACCCATTTTCTTTTCCTGTTTAGTTCATAAAGATTGTTTGTTTTTGGATCAATCTGTGTGAGTTTTGTTGGGTCACTCTGTTTTTTTTTTTTTTTTTGGTTTTGCTTTTTCGAAAAAAATAAGGTTTATTTATTTGGAGGTTGTAAAAACTTAAAGCTGTTAGGAAATAATGAATTTAATAATTTCCTGTAAGTTTTTATTTAGTTTCTTGCTGCTTTGGCACTGAGATTTATTGAAGATCGCTTAAAAAATGAGAGATTTAATGGTCAACTCTGGGTCAACTCTAGATTTTTATTATTGTTCCTTATCCTTATGTTGGCACCCAAAAAAAAAAAAACTTGATCTGGTGATTCTGATTAATTGAAATGAGTAATTGATAAGACAATAGAAGTGCCTTCCCAAAAAAAAAAAGACTTAGTTACAGTTCCTTAGTTTTCCGAATCAAATTCAACTAATGGTATATTTATTAATACAAAACATATAGTGTTATCTTCTACTGAGGACAGTTGATTTCAACCATGTGGTTCATTAGTCAATACAACTTTGTGTATAGAACCTAAGGGACCTTAAAAAAAGTGTGGACTTTGTGTTGTATTCAAATAAATTGATTTGGGAAAAAAGAGTTTTTTTCTCTGATGATTTTATGTGATTTTTGTGGTGACGAAAGATGGGTGGAAGAGCCGGTGGGTGTTATCGGATTGGAAAAGGGCTGAAGGGAAAGCAGGCACGTTTAAGTACACAGCAGGAAAATGGTCTGCGGATCCTGATGATAAAGGTACTCAAGTAACCTTTATTTCACTTATTTTTTTAAAAAGTGACCTTTATTATGTTATGTGCCTAAGCCTATCTTTTTAGGAATGGAAAGTTATATAATTGTTGTAGAATTAACTTTTTTTTTCTTTGTTCACTTCAACTTTTGCTAACATCAATAATAGTGATGATACCAATAGTAGTGGGAGTAGTCATTGTAATGCTATGAAGTTTGCTAATACCACTATTAGACTATTAATATTGATATACAAGTTAGTAAGTGAGATTATTTATTTTCATTTTAAGGTATTTTCTGGATTTATAGATGTTATAATGCTAGATGTGTGTGACTTGGCGTCTGTTTTACCTTTTAAGTATCAGTTACTTAATAGTACTTCACTTATAGAAGCGAAAGAATATGTAAATTTTAGCCTATGTCAATGTGGGTGAGATTACATAAATTGCATTGGTTTGATAAAGAAAATCAACAGTTGAGGGTGTGCCAAAAGAGAATCATAGAAACTTGAGCGATGTATTGTTGACATAGCTGGTAATGTAAATGCACATATTTGCATATTTTTACCTCTTACTGCTTTGTGGTTGTTTTCAATTCTAACCCGCTAAGAAGGTTAAATTAATGTAGCCTTTTATCTCACGGCAGTCTTTGTGCTGGTGTGAACTAGGATTTTGGAATTACAGCGGATGCTAATGATGCCTGAAAATTGCAGGTATTCAGACATATAATGATGCCAAGCATTATGCAATATCTGCAAAGATTCCAGAGTTCAGCAACCAAAATAGAACTCTAGTGGTCCAGTATTCTATTAAATTTGAACAGGACATTGAATGTGGTGGTGGTTACATCAAGCTTCTCTCTGGCTATGTTAATCAGAAGAAATTTGGTGGTGATACTCCATACAGGTTTGTTGGTTTTTTATATCTGCTATCATCCAATGATTCGATTCTTTCTTGGCAAATCATTTGACTTACTACAATCTCAGTGTTGTTGATTCTGTTGACATTAGAATAATTTTTGTGTCAGGATTTCATGCTGTTTACTTTTTTTTTTTTTTTCCTTCTTTTTATTAATTTTAATTATCTTAATCAGGTTTTTCAATCTTCTCAGCTTTGGGATGTTTAATGTCATTCTATAACTTATTACTATTTTGGGATATATAGAGAGATACTGACTGCTCACATTTTATTGTGCAGTTTCATGTTTGGACCGGATATATGTGGCACACAGACCAAAAAACTCCATGTTATACTTTCTTACCAGGGGCAAAATTATCCTTTAAAAAAGGATCTACAATGTGAAACAGACAAGTTAACACATTTCTACACATTTATTTTGAGGCCTGATGCAAGTTATAGTGTCCTTGTTGACAATCGAGAATGGGATTCTGGAAGCATGTATACAGATTGGGATATCCTTCCCCCAAGGAAAATTAAGGATGTCAAAGCAAGAAGGGTATGGCCTTGATGGCACTGTTTTTTGATTTTGGATTATTAATTGATTCAGGATGAAGATGGTGTTATCCGCCAATAATGAATTACATATTTCAATTAAAGAAATGTTTTATTATGAAAAATCATATATCTAATCAGTGGTGGAATTATAAGATCTTATAGCATTCTTTAGATATCTAGTTATGTGACAAAATTTGGGGTTTTTTTTTTAAATTTATTTATTTATTTATTTTAAAATTTAAAATATTCTTTTTTTATATATTGATGTGCCTTCCCCTCACACAGCCAGCCGACTGGGATGATAGAGAATACATTGACGACCCTAATGATGTCAAACCAGAGGTATCATACACTGTTTTTAACCCAATATTGAAACATTAATGTTTTATTTTTAACTACATAAGTCACGCACCCATGATCTATCTTGATGTTTTAGGGATACGATTCAATTCCTGCTGAAATTCCTGATCGAAAGGCCAAAGAGGTATGTTGATTGCTCATATATGACAGACAAGATATGAACTGTATGTTTGCTGTCTCGTGAAGTGGGGATTAGCACAGAACATAATGTCTAGAAGGATGGTAATTTGTTGATATATAGCTGTAAATGAGGGTAATAATTTTCTTACATGTCTTTCTCTTTTTCCTGACGATAGCCTGATGACTGGGATGATGAAGAAGACGGAGTATGGAAGCCACCTAAGATTCCAAATCCAGCATACAAAGGACCATGGAAGCGCAAGGTGCTTTGAGCTACACATAGACAGTTGGAATTTAATTCTTTTGTTACGTTTTTTTTAATTATAGGAATTTTTGCTATGTTACAGAGAATCAAGAACCCCAACTATAAGGGGAAGTGGAAGACTCCATGGATTGATAACCCAGGTACATTTCTCTGTTCGTCTGCAGTTCTTGATGGCTAGATAGTATCATGCATTTGAGACTAAACTAGTTGGAACTCTCTGCATATAGTTTGAGCCCAATAAACATTTATTATTAGCTCTATCATCACATAAATGATTGCACATTAATAGACATGCTCATACTATCAAAGCCTTCTCAGAGCAGAGGGCATTCTGTGATATTAAGATATTCTATGTTGAAAAATAATGCCTATTTTCAAGAGACGGATTTTAAAATTTTCTTGTACAAGTGTGTTTTGAGGAAAAAAATGATTCCTCCCAAGATTCTTGAGAACAAGGCAATAAGCTAAACATGATAATGTCGTTTTTATGAGAATTTTATCTAATTCTTTATCAAGCCAATCATGTGCATTATTATATTTCCAAACATTTACATTCTTGAGCATCATATTCTTAGAATCTAGATTCCGAATGTATGTTGGATTCCTTGACTCAAACATCATATAAAGGGTTTTTAAGTAATCTTCCCAGTAAGGCAAGGTTAACATGGTGAATAATTGAACCTGTGAGTGAGCTTGAAAGACCATCTCTAGGTAGCCTTGTCATTCTTTCCTATAGATTTTTTCCTTCCTCTCTCTCTCTCTCTCTCTCTCTCCCTCCATCCCTCCCCCCCCCCCCCCCCCCCCCCCCCCCCCCCCCCCCCAAAAAAAAAACACAAAAAAAAAGACCAATAAGTTATTGGTTTATATACTTATGCTTTCCCTTCACGTGCTTTGTTGGATCAAAATTGAATGCAAATTTGAAGGAGAGATGATGTGTTATCGCTCTGTAAACTGTTAATTTATATAACATTTGAAGTTATTTTTATCAAAGAGAGTGCTGAGTAACTGTCAAAATTTATTCTTCAGTAACTATTTCTCTTTGGGGCCCATGTCACCACCCATCTTTCATGTCCAAATTGACCCAATTTCAAATGGTCTGATTATAGAATAGTATAAGAAATAGTAGCATTTATTTTATGGCCAGTGCATGGACCAGGACAAGAGTGTAGCATCTGATCAACCTGTTGATACAATCAACCAGTCTTGAATTATTTGCTTGCTAGTAATCATTGTAAATATTGTTTATTAAAAGGCTTCTAAGTTGCAGACTTGTAGTAGATATCATGGATTTTTTAACCAAGTAACCCTACATAGATATACACGTGCACATGCGAATCTATAATTTTCTTTTCCCTTTTTTTTTATTTGCACCGTGGGGGTGGGGAAGGTGCTTGAAATGGTACATCTTTGTTCTGGCTTTATGATACAATCTGTACAAGTTGAGAGGCCAAACTTTTATTTTCTTAGGATTTTAATGTAGATCTTATAAATCTTTAGAGGTATATTAGTACTAATTTAATTTTTTAAATTCCTGCAGAATTTGAGGATGATCCTGACCTTTATGTGCTAAAGCCAATAAAATATGTGGGAATTGAAGTATGGCAGGTAAGTGCCAAGACTTCTTGTTCTTCTGGACACCAACAAACTGCATATAATTTATTAGGAAAGAACAATCTATCAGATCCTTCATAATCAGCTAGGTGAACAACAATGCTGTTTTCTATCCCATGTTGACAAAGAGAACTCTAGGTTTTGTTAAGCTGAATGGCAAAGTTGATAAGCTTAAGTCATAATTATGGGTTAAGCTCTTCATCCCTTTTTAAGGATCTTGGTACTTGTTGCTGTACTACATTTGTTTATACCTATCATAGAGTTCAGAATTTACTACGGCTCTATCCTATGTCCAAGACTAGGCCATTTTAATCTCTTATATCTAATTTGAACAGCCTTAATTAATATCTTAATTTTGTTGATTGGTGGAGCCTGATCAATTTCATTGCAGGTAAAGGCTGGTTCAGTTTATGACAACATTTTGATTTGTGATGACCCAGAGTATGCAAAACAAGTAGTAGAAGAGATATTTGCAAATAGGGAGGTGAGCAATTGCTTGAGAGTTTTATCATCTCTTAACTCAAAGAAAATGCTCAACTTATATGTTTATTATGCACAAAATTTCAGATTGAAAAAGAAGCCTTAGAGGAAGCAGAGAAAGAGAGAAGGGCTAGGGAAGAAGAGGTGATTAAATGCGATGCTTAGATGCTTGTGTCTCATTGTAGTTTCACTGAGCAGTGTTCTTTTGGATGTTCAGTTATTGACCTTGTTTGGATGATTATATAGGAAGCTAATAGAGCAAGAGAGGATGGTGAACGGAGAAAGAGGGAGAGGGATCGTCGGTATGGAGATAGAAGGCGCAGAAGGGTAATCTTTTTTTATTTATTTTTTTTATGATTATGTCTCATCTACCTTATCTGTGAAATATATTTTTGCATATATTACTAGTTGCTATGGATTTTGAATAGTTGCCTTACTTACAATGGAGGTGTAGATCTATTTTAAGGAGTTGGGTTACAATTCTCATTTGTTCTTTTATATATGAAGCGTGGTTTTTTCTTTTAATAATTTAGAAATTTCAAAATTAACTGGTTGGGAGCCATTGTTGTTTCTTCATGACTTTTGTAGCTGTGGCCTGGAAGTCTAATAGTTATAGGTTTTTATTGGAAGATAAAACAATAAAAGAACTAGAAGAGAAAAAAAATAATTTGGTAATAAGTCTCCTCACTCACCACTGAAGGTAGTACTGAGTTTAGACTCTAGAGCAATAAAGTGATTAGTTTATAGTGTTACATGGAAAGAGAACATATGCATGAGCACACATCAAATCTATATTATCTGTTGTTAGATTTTTATTTTCATTTTTAAACTTTATTGTAACCTTACACAATCAATAAATCCCCTTTTTTTTTTTTATGTTTGCAGCACGATCCACGTGATTACATGGATGATTACCATGTAAGAATGAATCTGTTGACTCTCTCTCTCTCTCTCTCTCTCTCTCTTATATTCTTCATTGTCATAGATCCCCCAAAGGGTGATAACTCACCCCTATTAGCACTATTTTGTAATTACTGGTATGATCTTTTTACATTGGAAACTGCTGATTAAAAGCATTGATGATTTACATGAGATGGTATTGGAGCTTAACTGCTAGACCTCTCATAAAATTGATTTCCATTTGAAGAGGAACATAGAAACCTGCTGGAGAAAAGAAACTTATTTGCCTTTGTTTAACTAAAGGCAATATTCTGGGGTCTCATATCATGCAAGTTCGCAGTCTCTGCATAGCAATACAAATTATAATCCAGAAAGAGATGCAACAATCAAGGATTTATTTTATTTTATACCATAAGCCATCTAAGCCATCTCATTGACTGAGAAATTATATCTTGTGTAGTCTGAAAAAATATCACAAGAACTCTACATCTTAATCTTAAAATCTTCTTGATTTTGCAGGATGAACTATGAGGCATGCACAGCAATTTATGTACTTGTTCGCATCTATGGAAATTGGAAAACAAAGTACTTCACATTGCCAGAGAGGCATTGCTTTGATCCAAAGGATGTCCAACTTGTGTTGTATTATTATTATTGTTGTTGTTGTATTGTTATTGTCTCCACCATGTGTGTTAGTAATAGACTTGGAATTTTTGTTCTCACAGTCGGAGAGAAGGCCCAGTGATGTGACTATTTGAGGCAATAAAATTACAATAGGATCGAAATTTGATTTTGCGTTTCTGTTCAGTAGAATATCAAATATAGATTGTGGACGTTAGTTTGAAAATGTTACTAAACTTTACAAATGTTTGGTCTGAAGTTGTTAGAAACGTGGCTTGAATTAAGCTATCAAGTCGGTAGCTTCAGCTTGGAATTTGCTATGATAAAATGCTGTGTTTGCTTTATATCTACTTGGTTCTGGGCTTTTATGTGGCGAAGGGCCTTCTTTTTTTTTTTTGGTTGTTGTGTGTGAAGCAACAATTTGTTCCTGCTTCTACTTGAAATGGGAGTCCTATATCAGACTTTGTAAGGTTATATATAACCTTAAGCCTGCTTGGTTTATTAGTTTGCCACAAAACACAACTTGAGAGTTCTATTTGATCGATGCTGCAAATCTGATTTTGTTTGTAGCCTAATGGGATTTTTCTTCCTTATTTAAACGAGAGTGATGGGATGCAGAATATATGGGTAAAGAGTATTTATGGAGTAGCTTTGTTTTTTATTTATTTTTATATTTTATATAATTGATCCATACCTGTAAATTATTTCTTACAAAAGAGTTTACATTTTTTCTTTTTTAAACTGACAAGAGTGGTGTCTGGTGTGCTACTAAGATTGCCAATTATAATCTCCCTTAGATCAAGAGGTATCATTAAATATTCTCAGTTATTGGTTATCTTGATTTTTTTTGGATGCACCTATCAATACTCAGTCTCAAAAGGTTTAAATTTGTATTTGGCTTTAAATCTTAAAATAAATCTTACAACTCCAATGAGATTGAATTGTCTAAATTTAATATACATAACACTTGGACAATTTATTCTCATTGGTGTTGTTGCGGCTAACAATACGGTATTTGAAAGATTTATTTTTATTTTAAATGCATAATAATTTACTAGGAAAAAATTAATAAATACTTACTAGCTATTTCATGTTTGTAGGGAATTAGCATATTTATTGTTATGACCCAAATTCATGGAACATGAATTTAGATACATGACTAACTTGTTGATCTTACATAACTCAATAAACATAATTAATTTAAACATAATTCAATAAAACTCCAAATAAACAATGCTCTTAATAAATCTTTTGCAATACTAAAATCCACAATTTAGAATAATCTCCAAAATACTGTGAAATCTAAAGCGGAATAAAAATAACTAATAATCCTTTAAGGCTTCAAGTATTATTAATGTCATCTAAAAACTTTCATGCTCTACCTTGCACCTTATGAAGTAATCCAAATGTACTGTTCTCCAACTAAACTTTAATATGAAAATTGTAATGATGGGGTGAGCTACACATCCAGTAAGTAATTATACACAATACACAATAAGATAGAGTCAAGCAAAGCACAAGTATTTTGATTTTTTACAAACTCATTAAATGATATCAAATATAATTATTCCCAAATATATAATGAATCACTTAATACATATTTAATCACATCTTAAAATCATTCGAAAACACATACACATAATTGATCAGAGCACAGTATCACATATACACATATCATATACTCTCACATACAATCCTATGAGTGGATACCAACATCTAACCCCTGTTGGTGAAGGATCAACACTTATTCTCACATACAACTCTGTAAGCAGGCTTACACATATATCTGATCAATTCTAAAAATACTTATTTTTATTCACATATGACAAAACAAAGTTTATACAAAATCGAATAATTTTCTTAATATTAACAATTATTCCAACAATAAAGGCATATCGAATATCACAATGTCGAATTGAAACATAAATCAAAGGATGCTTGACTCTCTTAGGGAATGAGTAGGAACTGAGAAGTTTATATAAATAATTTACAATTCTTAAGTAATTCTAAAAGCTCCATTTTCTAAAAGAAAAGTTTTAAATACCATTTGGAGAGTAGGAATATGACTTTGAAATCACTTGGTTTTACAAAAATTTAAAGAACAAGAACCTTTTTAGAAAATTTACATTGAAACTCAATTTTTTTCGGAAAATAGTTTAGTTTAAAAATCATCTTTTAAATAAGATTTGGACATCAAAACGTTATTTAAAATTCGAAGTTTTTCTTTAAAACAATGTCTAAAAGTCGAAGTTTCTCTTTCAATAATGTAAAAATAATACTTTCGATAAGCTTTAGAAAACATAAGCTTAAAAATATAACTTTTGAAAACCTTTGATATCTAAGAACCTAAATGACAAAACTTGTGCACATTATGCATAATTACTTATAGTACTTGAATCACTCTAAAAGTCTAGCCGAAACAACCTCTAAAAAGCCTCAAAACACTCTTAAATAGGGACTATAATCAATCATGGAAATTACTTAATATCCTCTACAAAATATAAAACTTATTGAACTATACAAACTGACTCACTAGTAAAATACTTTGCTGATGATAAAGAGCTATCATCAGAAGCGAACGCCATATGTTAAAACTTTCTCTTAAAAAAAAAAGATGCAATCATCTACCAACAATGACAAAAAAAAAAAAAATACAAAATAATATTGTTTCTTAAGAACACTGCTATTGCAAATATATATATATATATTTTCACAATTCAAAACTTACTTTTACTACTTTAATATAGCCATTTGAAATGTTTTATATAGTAGTATTTTTAGTTTTTGGTATTTTAAATACTAAATATTTAGCATTTAGAACACCTAATGCTAGAATATTTTTTATTTTAAAATTTTATTTTTGTTAAATTTTTTAATTGGATGGTTACTAATTAGGTTAGGCTAATTAAAAAAAGGGGTCTAAATTTTTGAAAGAGGGAGACGCAACTCTAAAAAAAATATCACGAATAAAAAAAAACTTTTTTTTTTCTTTGGGAGATATTTTGTGCTTGTATTTAAAAGTCAAAACTCGAAAGAGAAGAAAAGAGGGGTATGAGCCGCCAAGAGAGAGAGAGAGTCAGAGAGATGTGTGCTTGGTAGGGGAATACGTCTAGCGGTGTAGCTCAAAAAATCTGACCCTCCTTTTATTTTTTTATTTTATATAATTGTTGTTGCTCGTTAGTCTTTTGCATCCTCATTCCTCCATTGTTTTCCAAATACTTACAGCTTATTTCTGACTTTTACCTGTGTACAACCCATAGAAACCATGGCTGAGGCTATCCTTGCTGATGTTGCTAAGAGAATACTAAGCAAGCTGATTGCACTTATTACTGAACAAATCGGCCTTGCTTGGAGTTTCAAGGAGGAGCTGAGACGGTTGCATCAGTCAGTAGAGATGATTCAAGCCGTGCTGGCTGATGCAGAGAAAAGGCAAGTGAGAGAAGACTCTGTGAGGCTTTGGTTGCAGAGGCTTAAAGATATTGCTTATGAAGCTGATGATTTGTTGGACGAGCTTGATTATGAGATTCTTTGGCAAAAGGTAGAGATCCGAAACCAAATGAAAAGAAAGGTACACTTCTTCTTTTCATCTTCAAATCCTGTTGCTTTTCGTATCAAGATGGCTAACAAAATTAAGACTATTAGCGAATCACTAAAAAAGATTAATGAAGAAGCAAATGGATTTGGACTTACGAGAGAGAGATTAGTAAATACAAATCTTGAGATTATCCCAAACCGAGAGACAGACTCCTCTCTTGATCATTCAGAAGTTGTTGGAAGGGAAGATCATGTCTCAGAAATTGTAGACTTGTTGCTCAGTGCAACCAGTCAACAACTCTTGGTCATTTCTATAGTAGGAATGGCAGGTTTGGGAAAGACAACTTTAGCAAAACTAGTATACAATCATGAGCTAGTGTACAAATATTTTGATGAAACAATATGGGTGTGTGTCTCTGATAATTTTGATGATAAAAGGATTTTGAGAGAGATTCTTGAATCTCTTACCCATAACTCAAGTACTTTAGAAAACAAGAATGCAATACTTGAATGTCTTAAAAAACAATTGCATGGTAAAAGATATCTTCTAATACTTGATGATGTATGGAATGAAAATCCTCATGAATGGGATACTTTAAGGAGTTGTTTGTCAGAAATTAATTTGAATACAGGAAATAGAATTATTGTAACAACCCGTAGTGACAAGGTGGCGGAAATCATGAAGACATCTCATCGATGTCACTTGAAAAATCTATCAGAAGATGAATGTTGGTTTATAATCAGGAAAATAGTATCTGCAAATGAAAGAATTCCATTAACTGAAGATTTGGAGGCTATTGGAAGGCATATTGCCAAAAAATGTGGAGGTGTTCCATTAGTAGCAAGGGTTTTAGGAGGGATGATGTCACACAAAATGGAGAAAAATGAATGGTTGGAAATTCAAAATAGTGAAGTTTGGAATTCCCTACATAATAGCAATGAAGTGTTACCAATATTAAAATTAAGCTTTGATAATCTTCCATCATCATCTCTTAAACAATGTTTTGCGTATTGTTCAATTTTTCCTAAAGGCTATGATATGAAAAGGGAAGAATTAATTCAACTTTGGATGGCTGAAGGGTTCCTTCAACCATCTCAAGGAAGTGGTTTGGTGATGGAGGATATTGGTAACATGTATTTTGATATCTTGTTGGCAAATTCCTTATTTCAAGATGTGAAAAAGGATGCATATGGTAATGTTATCAAATGCAAGATGCATGATTTGGTATATGATCTTGCACTCTCAATTTCAAAATTTGAGACCTTAATTTTGCATGAGGATTTGGGGGGTGATATCAACCACATACGGCATTTGTTAATCCAATTTGATGCCAAAATTGTACCAAGAATGCCATTTTTAAAAGGTGTCAAGAAATTGCGCACATTTGTTTCTGCACATGCTGCACTTGGTAATATGTTATTAGGCTTTGAATGCTTACGTGTTCTAAAATTATATGGAAAGAGTATAAAAGAATTGCCAAGTTCAATTGGTCAATTAATACATTTGAGACTTCTTCACCTCTCAAGCACCTCCATCAAAGTATTGCCAAAGTCCATCACCAAGCTCTACAATTTGCAAACTTTAACAGTCAAATATTGCAATGCCAAAGGGCTTCCAAAAGATCTAAAAAAATTGATTAACCTGAGGCATATTTATATTGATGATGAGATTGAGCGAGCACTTAAATATATAGGGCAATTGACCTGTCTACAAACATTTCCATGTTTCACTGTGGGTCAACATGCAGGTCATCGAATTGAAGAATTGGGACCCTTAAATCAACTTAGAGGACAATTATCCATCCGTAGTCTAGAGCATGTGAGAGATAAAAAAGAAGCCAGAGGTGCAAATTTAGTAGAAAAGGACAAAATATACAAGTTGAGATTTTATTGGAGTAAGGAAAGAGAAGGCAATGGCGATAATGATGAAGAGGTGTTGGAAGGTCTCCAGCCTCACCAATACTTGAAAAGCTTAACAATCCAAAACTATCAAGGAAAGAAATTTCCATCATGGATGTTGACAAGTAGCATTGCAAGGGATGGTTTTTCTCTATTTGACAATTTGATTGAAATCATATTAAGTGGCTGCAGCGAATGTGAGGTTCTTCCCACTCTTGGGCTTCTACCATGTCTTAAGGTTCTTGAAATAAGTGATATGGATAATTTAAGATGTATAGACACTGAGTTTTACAGCAACTATAATGATGGCAGTTACAAAAATGTGTTGTTCCCAGCTTTGAAAAGACTTATTTTATGGAGGTTGCCCAATCTAGTTGAATGGAAGGACGCAACAGAGTCAACAGAAACAGGAATGGTTTTTCCTTGCCTTGAGGAGTTGATTATTGAATTATGTAACCAACTAGAAAGCGCTCCATGTCATTTTCCGTCTCTTAAGAAATTAAATATTTTCCAAACCTGCAGCAGGCCATTCGAAAATATTTGCAGCAAGCTTACCACACTCGTGTCCCTTTCTATTTCTAATATTTTAGAACTTGCTTCTCTACCAGAGCAGCTTTTGCAAAACAATTGTAGTCTCAATGATTTGAAGATACAGAGTTGTGCTAATTTGGAGTCCATCTCGCCACACGAAAATGTATTCTGCACTTCTCTCCGATCACTCAAAATAAAGAACTGCACAGAATTGAGTTATTTACTGCACAACCTCATTTCCCTTGAAGAGTTGATAGTAGTGCGTTGTCCTAATCTGAAGTCATTTCCAAGTATAGAAATACAAGATGTCGCGTCCTTTCTTCAACGCTTGGAGATATCAGAGTGCGGTGTTGAAGCTCTACCCACTGGACTGCAATTATGTACGTCTCTTCAAGAATTGAAGATAGAGGGATGTCCTAATCTGATATCAATTGCCGATCTAGGAGAAGAATTACATTCCCTTACTGAATTGAGAATCTACAACTGTCCTAATCTGATATTAATTGCAGATCTACTAGAATTGCGTTCTCTTAAGAATTTAGGCATTTTTGATTGCCCAAAATTGACGGGTTTGTCAGAGGGGTTATTGGATTGCCTCACCCACTTGAAGTCTCTGGAGATTGGTGGGTATTTTGAGGTGCTGGATGCTTTCCCCAGTCTCAATTCCATCCAACACTCGCACGACTCTCTTGAAATATTATATTTGCATGGGTGGTCTAAACTCAACTCCCTCCCGGACAAAATTCAACACTTCATTTCCCTCAAATATCTGTACATATATGAATTTGATGGAATGGAAGTTTTGCCCGAATGGTTGGGTAACCTTTCTTCTCTTCAATACCTGTCTCTTAACTCTTGCAAGAACCTGATGAAACTGCCCACAGCGCAAGCAATGCGATGCCTCAGACTAGAGAAGCTGGAGATTTGGTGTTGCCCCAAATTAAATGAATGTTGTGCAAAGGGGAGCGGCCCAGAGTGGTACAAAATTGCCCATATTCCAGATGTCGATATCAATTGAAAATTTGTCGAGAACAATGCAGGTTGAACAGTTGGTTAGTGTACTCATGCCTCAAATCCACTTGCCTTCTATATTTTTATTTTTATTTTGTAATTATATGATACTAGTTGAAATCAGCCCAGTTTGTCTCATTTTTTTGTCTCACGCCTAGCATAAAAGATACCAGCAACTATATGTTAACAAATACCTTAAAAACATTAGTTTAAGAAATATTTTTAAAAATTTTTTATGAGAAAAAAAAAAAAAACTAATTTTTTAACAACTTTTTTATATTTTTTATGAAAATTGTATCTAAACTTTTCTAAAATGATCCATTAACAAATGACTAAGTCACATGTTAACTGTACCCAATATACAATAATGATCAAAAACTATCCGACACTATTTATTGCCGCCAATTTCTTTCTCTCTCTCTTATTTGATTGCCCATATTTCATCTTATTAGAGGAAAATTCTTAAGTAATCCTGGAGTATAGTGAAATGGTACTCCTTCTTCCCATATTCATGATGGACCCCACCATGAATTTAATGAGCAGACTCCACCATGAATGTGAGAGAAGGGAGCACCATTCTCCGTGATCCGGGAGTACCTAAGAATTACTTCTTATTAGATATATTTTATCCTCTATTCCGTTTCCTATATTTATTTCTTATTCTGTCCCAAAAGGAACGAAATGTTGAAAGTTCTCTTCAAGTGCTGCAACAGATTCAATCAAGAGACTCTCCAGATTACAAAAAATGGCAGATATTTTGGTATTGCCTGTCCTAAAAAAAAGGGAAAAGAACCCATATTACAGAAACAAAGTGGTAACCGGTAAGTCTATCTCCTACTCTTCCTTTTCTCTTATATATTAATCCTCTGTCTCTCTATCTAACAATCAAATTCCATAGGATCTGGTCGTGTAATTCAATAATTTTAGTCATGACGTGAGTGTAGGACCTGTAGGTTTATTCATGGTTGTTATCCAATTGGAGAGGGAGCTCACATGTATAATCTGCAAACAAGTTCAGGTATTTAATAAATTTCTCTTCTTTTTTTTCCCCACAAGTCACTATTTTTCCCTTTTCTAACATAATACAATGCATGATTAATTCTTTGCTTCTAATAATTAAATTCAACACTTTTATGCTTATATGTGATAAATATTGGTTTAGGGCTCGGCGAGAGGGCACGTGGAGAAAAACCGAGGACTGGGATTGGTTCTAAGTCATCTTGGATTGTAGGTCTTGAAGTTGAAGGTGTTGTTGGGGAATTGGGGATGAGATTCTGGGTTTTGAGGGTTGTCATTTGTTGATTCATGTTGGGAATTGAGTGGGAGAGGTACATGGTGATTGTCAATGGTGGGATGGAGTTGGAGAGTCTTCAATGTTTGTGTGACTGAGTGGAGAGACGGGATTTGTGTTTTTATTTTTGTTTTGAGGATATGAAGGGTTACACAGATGGACCTGACCTTCTGTTTCGTCATGGCATGGAATTGGCAACAATGCAACATCTTCATACTGATATGCCACGTCTCCGTAACATTGTACTGGGTCTCCCTTGTTGGGCTTTGTTTTTTTATCCAGATTATGACCTGACCTGACCTGATATAAAAGTGCTATAGTTTTTAATGGGTTTTTTTTTTGAAGACTTAGTCCATGGAGCGGAGGCTTGCCCTGAGAAAAATTTTTGTCTTATTTTTAGCCCATTGTGAATCCTGTGCGCAAGATAGAAAAAAACTATTGTTTGGAGATTAGGGTTTGGTGTATTGTTTTGAGAGAAAAAATTGTACTACCACATCTTGTATTTTTCCCTGTCAATAGTGAAATCACTGCAACTCCGTGGACGTAGGCAAATTGCCGAACCACGTAAATATTGTCTTGTGTTGTGTGATTGTTTTATTTGATGCATATATATATATATATATATATATATTTTTTTTTTTCTATTTTTGCTTCTCACAGATCTAGAAATTTTGTGTATATTCCCTACACCCTTTTATGTGCATCCCTTACCTGATCATTGGCTCATTGCATACTTTTCTACTACTCTGGCGTTAGAAACTGAATAATGAACAGCAAATTGCTAGGAACTGAATAAAACAAACAATAAATAATAACAGTCATTTTCATTGTGAATAATAGATTTTAATGAATCAACAATTGTAACATGGATAACAAAAGAGACGATATTTTCCTTTTTATCGATTCCTTGCTTTGTTAAGTTTAAAAAGGAGAGTTTGTAATACTTGGTTTCATCTCATATTTGCATCTATTTTGTATTCAATTTCTGATATATGCAGTTTATTTTAACATCATTGCATTGCATTCTACGATAGTTTTGCTAAAATTTTAATCCAAAAGTGGTACTTAGCATTTCTTTTGATATAAGAGCCATTGGTAGCTTCTGATTTGGTGCAGGATTTTTCTTCATTGTCAAGGATACTTGACACATGAACCATGTTTGAGTTTGCTCTTCTTGTAGTTCCTAGTTGGAGGAATCATATTTTGAGGATCTTAAAGCTTTTGGTGGACTGGTGGGATAACTTTATCTCTCCTCAAGATCTGAATTTTGGGGCACAAGAATGCTACTATCAGGCAGCAAAGGAAGAGTTCCAATTCCCTACTAAAGTGGGTGTTAGCTTAGTGGAAGGTTTGTCAGAGTGGTGAAGAATTTGTTGGAAGTTATTGCAAATTGCAATGTGATGCTCACTTTACAGCAAAATCTAGATATTTCTTATTGATTGCTGCCAGAGTGACTAATGATTGCTAAGAGTCTAGTGGGGTGTTAAATTGATTACCATCTGATTGTAGTTCATTAAAATGTGAGTTCCCTCAAATCTCATCTTCTTTTCTTTTTATGTCACCTTTTAAACAAAATTTGTCCTTAATTATGGAATGTAAAATTTGCCAGAGTGGTTGGGCGACCATTTCTCTCTTCAACATTTGGTACTTATGCACGAACATTTGTTATCTGCCTAAAGCAGATGGCATGTGTCTGCTCACTAAATTGGGATGACTATCCATTCATAACTGACCCAAATTAAAGTGAAAGCTATACCCGGACATATTACAACAATATGTGTGGTGAGTTTTCTTATACATAATCCTCTTCTTTTCTCTGATACCCGACTTTAAATCAACCAGTTATATTCATAATTGTTTTGATTTCTTCATATCTCTAATTTGCTTCCCCAAATATTTTTTTTCCGGTTTCTTATTTATTAATTAATTATATTTCCTTGATGTGCAGGCACTGGTGACTATATTTCTACTGTGTTCTACTGGAGTAACAATTGATCAATTTTATGTACTTTGAATCCACTTCACAAGTCTTGCTTGGTTGCCTGTGTTGCTGTTTCAGTAGCCTATTACCCATAAGATGAAATCCATATCCCCATATCCCGAGCCTTGCTTAATTAGAAAAATGACCCTCAACCCAGATACAAGCGCATTGAGCTGATACATATCCCCATATCCAAAGCCTTGCTTATACAGAAAAATGAACCTCGACCTAGATACGGGCGCAATGAGCTTTTCAGTGCACTCCAAAAGAAGTGACAAACTTGCTCAATAGAGGTGAAAAAAATAGCTTTTAACGCGCATTTACCAAGTCTTTTAAGGACCACAAACACAAAAGCCATTTGTTTCTCATTAAGCAAAAGAAGTTCCTAATAATGACAACTGATATGTTGAAGCAGGGTGGTAGGTGAGACAGGAAGGAGCCTCTAAGCAACCTGATGAACGGCGCTAAATGTGCTTTGGGTGTCAAGGCTTCGGTCACATGAAACAAGAGTACCCTACATATCTCAAGACCATTCGATTCATAAACTTATTTTTTATGCATAATTTTAGACTAAAAAATTTGAAATTTTAATATTTGATTAATAATATAGTTATTAATCTTTGATCTTCTAAAAATTTTGTAAGTATAAGCATAGCATAGAGGATACAAAAAATAAATGTAATCGAAAAGTAAATTTGTCAAAATTCACGTCAAATAAAAAGCAAAGCAAAGCAAAAAGCTAATTGTTGAAGTGGTAATGTTCCAAGCAAACGAGGCCCATATCTTTGATCCAAAGAATCTAAACCAACACACTGCACACTGGTACTTGATGTTCATATGATTTCCCACTTTACAAGACAACAGACTGGAAATGTTCAAGTTCATCCTAAGACAGATAAATTCATAAAATTCTCTTGGCAATGAAACCAAATGTTAAGAAAACAACTCTATTCTGCATAATCTACAAGGGGGAAAAGGAAAATAGACAATTTCTCTAATTTCCAAATTGTTTCAATTTGTATAGTTCCACTAAACAAATTTCAAGAAAGGGGGGAAAAAATCCATGCACTTCATATCCAATGCTTTTCCTGTTAAATAGTAATTACTTCATCTATACCCAAAACCCATGTAGGATATATGTACACGAATAAATAAACTGCAGGCAACAGCCACAGCAGCCACAGATTAGTACCACATTTACGAACTGTAAACACCACATTTTGCGGCCAAGCTAAAATCAAGTCACCTTCTAACTTTTGTTTCTGCTGTTTGAATCCGTGGTGATGATTGTGAACCACCACCGAGTGCAGCAGCAGCTGATTCAACATGTGTAAGAAGATACTCATATATCTTTTTCCTTAACCTGTCAATTGTCTCTGCTGAAATATGTGGTGTTTCTTGTCCATCCTTGCTTGACCCAATTTGGTCCAGCCAGTCATTCACGCTCTTGAGCTGAGTTAACATTCCTGCTATTTGACCGTTATCAGACAATGCCGAGGTGTCCACATCAGCATCCAAGAACCCCTCCACAAATCCCAAAAACCAATCCTGGGACTGCAGTTGCAGCATCTCAGCCAAATCAACTGCCTCATCAAGGCCATTTCCTCTAACCCACTCTGGAGGAGGTTGGGCCTGTGGCTTTTGGCTGTTGGCTGAAACATCCCCTTGCCGGCGAGTAGTTCCTTGTGCAATCTTAGAACTAACTCTCTGGCGGGCTCTGCCTTGGGTTTTTGTTGAGGTATTCTTGGCAGAATTTTCTAGAACTAATATCGGTTGATTCACTGGGATTGTCTTTTGGGTAGGAGCTGAAATTCGAGTTGAGTTAGGTTCTTTGCTAAAAACAGCAAAAGATGACAGATTGGTTGCCAATGCAGCTTGGACCCAACAAGCTGCATGTTTTTGCCTGCCTGACATGACCTTTAGTGCTTCTTCTGATAGGTTTTCTTCATGATCTGGAGAGATACCACATGGAATAGTTTTTGATATAGAATCAGCAACCATGCGAGCGTTATTCAAGCTAGCATGAAGAGTCAAGAACTGCTCAACTGCAGGCTGTGGGTTATCTTCCTTAGATGACGTACTTAATTCAGAATACATTGCTGCAAATAGGAGAATTCACACAACATTATTGTCACACACACACACACACAAAAAGAAGCTTGAATGTAGATCACAGCCATTATAATGTAAAGCAGAAAAATAATTTTTTTTTTTTTAATTAAAAAACCTTATAAAAGCTAAAGGATTGGTAGTGGAACTTCAGCTAAAAGTGAAAGGAAGATTAATTCATTTTGCTAAATTATCAAATTCTTGACATTGTATATTTACCCATAGCTCAAGGTTATCTGAATTTTGAGCAGTATCCAGATACAGACAAAGCTCCTAATTACCACAAAAAATTCTAAAACGGACATGTCCCTCATCCTGCTTTGCTTTTCTGAAGCAATTATTTTGTGGTTTTACCCTGACCATCTCTAATAAGTCTTTTTTTTTTTTTTTTTTTTCATAAGTAACAAAACTTCATTGAAATTAAGGAAAATATAACAACGAACCAAAGCACACAGGTAGTGTTCTATGGAACCATCAATACATCAAAATTTTGGAATATGGAAAGTACAACTATCAAGAAAATCAGTCAGAAACAAAAGAAATGACACCCAAAGCATTAGTCCACTCTAGCAATAACTGGAGGAAAGACAGCTTCAAGTCATTGATCAATCACTCATTTCCTTCAAAAATAAGAGCATTTCTTGCCTACCAAATACCCCACATGCCGTCAGGGATCATGCTCCAAATCACCACAGGCATAACTATTTTACTATTAAAATTGCTCGACCAACTTGATAGCATCCACAACACCACTCAGCATAATCCATTAGACCCCAAATAAAGAAACTACCCAGTTCCACAACTCTCTAGCCACAGGGAAGTGTATAAATAAATGATTGATCGTCTCCCCGTCTTTCTTACACATGTAACACCAGTCAATCACGGGAGAATTTCTTACACATGTAACACCAATCAATCACCACTACCCGCCAACACCACTCAGCATAACCCACTAGACCCCAAATAAAGAAATTACCAAGTTTCACAACTCTCTGGCCACAGGGCAGTGTATAAATAAATGATTGATCATCTCTCCATCTTTCTTACACATGCAACACTGATCAATCACCACTACCCGACGCTTCCACAAATTATAGATCATTAAAATTTTCCCCAGAGCTGCTGTCCAAATAAAGAAACTAACCTTTATTGGTGCTTTTGGGCTTTCGGCTTCCAAACAGCTTTCCAAGGAAACAGGAATTCAGTAGTGGAATGTAGTACCTTGTAATAGGATCTAACATCGAAAACCTCCCTGGAAGAGGGAGGTTTCAAAATCCTCCAATATTAATTCCCAAATGAAAAAATTGTCACAAGGTGCTCTTTTTCAAGCAGGGACTGTTGTTATTATAATTACTGCAGTTGCAGCTGATGACAATGATACTAATAATGTTCTTAGGATGTTTCATATTAGTGCTGATGTTCTCTGATAATCTAAGAGCTTTCACCATCTTGCATTTAATGCCCAAAAAATCAAGTCAATCCCTTCCATTTTTCCAAGTTGAAAATAGCACCAATGTATCAATTTAATTATTGAGTTTGATTTCAAGATACAGCTTAGAATACAAAAAGTGCTCCCTCCACTTTTCTTCCATGCCCAGAAGTGAGGATCTATCACTTTGAGGGAGCTAGTCCACCCCTCTTTCTACTTAGGCCCTTCCACTTTCTTATGGGATCCTGAAGGCTCTTCTTTCTTAATTAATAAACATAAAATATAAGACAGGTTTTGAAACTATGCTCATCAGATTTCTAAACTCCAATAAAATTTCATTACGTACTTATCAAAAAAAAGAAAAAATCATTAGTAGTTTTACCTCAACTCCTACTGTGGTGGTGGAAATGCTATGGTAGATTAAGTTCAGGTATGCCACAAGGCCCACAACCCATATAATTAATTTTTTAAACTCAACAACCATCAATACTAGGGATTTTCTGCTTTCCAAGCCTGCAATGGCAGGCTTGTAACATTTCATGCCCAGCAAAACATCCACAACCATGTTTTTCGGTTAATAATTAATACATGATTAGTTTGTCAATCAGGTTTTTCTAAATCCACTCTACTTTACTCTATATAAGAAAGCTCTATAACTCAATTCCTCAAATATGGCTACACCAACTCCATGTTTTCTAGATGCTATCCTTAAATTTGCTATAGGCCATCATGCCTCTTCCCCATCTCACCCCATGTTTTTACCCCTTGTAGCACTATTCATTTGGTATAAATGATTTGCACGTGACCAAGCCATCTTATATGGTATCCGTAATCAACATAGTCAGACTACTAGAAAAACACGAGATAATTTCAATTGCTATCTTATGCAAACCTCCAATGTCGCAGACGTATCCATAGATTGAGAAAAAGGAAAATTTAAGTTGACATATCCAAAAATTAAAGCCTAGTCAATTAAGTTAGACATATTCAAATACTGGACAACCCTACAATTTTTTTTTTTTTTTTGAATGAGGACAACCCTACTATTATATAAGACCTATATATATATATATAATGACCATGAATAAAAGTTGTCCCACATGACCATCTCAACCAAAATGTGTCCAACAAACTATAGCCAATGCCCAGTTTTTTAGCAAAAAACCTAAATTACAGTGTCCCTGTTGCATAGCTTTGTGCTTTGAAGGTTCTTCCTCATTTAGATTCCTAAAGACTAATCAGATGTTAGTAGTATAACTACTTTTTTAACGCAAGAATGTTCAAAGTGCTTAGACAAAGCAGAGCCAACATTATCTTTCACAATCTACATGGTAATGCTTTGTTACTTTGATAACCACCATACATACAATTTCATTGCAAATAGTTTCACAACTACTATTAATAACCTAGTAGATGCTTATCTGAAACAATAAATAAATAAAATCCCCTAGTAGAAGCTGGTGCAGGCTATAAAATGATGGATTTCCTCAGACTCTAGTTACTCCATCCTACAAGTTCTGGATATAAAACGAAGTTACATGATTTTTCCCTCCAGGGTAACATCGGTAATGCTGAATCTAGCCTACGATACTCAAAATTTTGACCATGGGATGTATTGAGAGTCATCATCAGAAATCATAAGCCAAGGATTGATTCCAAGTTTACAAAATAACAAAGACTACCTCTACTTTCATTGCCAGTAACTTATTATATTAATTTTCATTTGGCTATTTATACCTTAGACATCGAAGTAAGCTCTCTGCCACAGAAGCCTCTTGCATAGCCTCTATTGCTGCCAACTGTGCAGCATCTCTGTGCCTTATAACTTCCTGTCAAATGAATGTGGATGCATAGAATAAGAAAATAAAAATCCAATAGCCATAGAACTTATCCTCTAAAGGAAAGAGTGCTATCTAACTAGGTGTCTCTACGTATAAAAGAAAAATTGAATCAAAACCCATGCTACTGTGCAGTAACATATTGCTATATCATAAGGATTTTTCAAGTACAACAGTACGAGATCTATATACTAGATGTTTTCCCCAAAGGAAATGATTGGATGACTCAAATCACTGCACTATTGCCTCAGAAACATGACTCATGACCTGAGGATTAAGCTACTTACAGATCTCTGAGCCTCAGAAACATATGGCTCATGACCTGAGGATTAAGCCACTTACAGATCTCTGACAATTACTATTGTGTAATTCTAGCTTGTTTACTTCAGCAAAACTCTTAATACATTGGGAATCTTAAACACATTCTTTTGCTTGATGTCAAAGCAATATTAAAAACTACTTCCCTGGAATTTTCTGTAGCAAACATAAAATACCATTTTCTTAAGTAGCAAAATCTTTCAATAGTGATGGCTCAAAGAAGAATAGTTCAAGCACAGGTTATCTAGCTACAATATGTTAAAGAATGTACCTTTCCAAGCTTTGCAAGAGAAGCAGGGAGTGAAGCCCATGAAACACTTCCATCTGTCAATCTTCTACTATTAAGGGAAACCTTGACCAAGTTTCCTGGGAGTCCATTACTAGATACATCCGATGATTTCTTCCCAACAGAAGCTTTTTGCTTACTTGGTTTTTCTTGAGCATCCAGAGTCCCATTTGCAGAAACTTTCTTTACAGACATTTGAACCTTATCATCCGCTTTAGATTTCTTTGTAGATGACTGCAACATATTTTCCTCTTTGGATGGCAACCTGTCACTTGTCGTACTTATTCTTGATGATATACTTATCCTTGATGACGTACTTGGTCTAGGAGCCTGGGAAATACATGTTGATTAGATGAAACTCATGGTTGCTTGGCTTGAAGGTGGGGAAAAAAAAACAAAAACAAAAAACAACACAAAACAATTGGAGAAATGCAGCAAAAATTGATTCCTCAGACCTGTCAGTAATTCATTACAAATAAAAGATGAGGACATCAATCCAATATTTGGGTTTTTTAGAATTGGAAACAAACACCACGATAAATGATGACATCAACTCAATTCTTGCAATAAACACTGAGATGAAAATTAAATTAATCTGCACACCTCAAATTTTGAAAATACCATCATTGATGACAAGCTGAACGACCAAATTATAGAAAATCCATAGGAAACCCAAGGTAGAAACAGAATGAACTAAATTCAACACAGCTTATGGTCCAAAATGCTTAGCATCGTTTAGAAGTATTTGAATAAAAGAGTACTATTAATCAAACTCCTATTCTATTGAAAATTTAACTTACAGAATTTCGTACTTCGTGCCTTGGATCATGTTTGGTGCCCCTCAAATTAGAACTCTCTCTACCCTTCACCTCCATGTTCCCTTCCCAGCTCTTCCTCAGAGCCTTTGCCCCCAGCTCAATCCCCTGAACAAAACTTCTAATCGAGTTTCCCATTGCTAACTTCTTCCCAGAGGGCAGAGGACTAGTCGTGCGAGCAGCATTTGCCTTTTCCACCACTCCAAACTTAGCTGTTGCCTTCCCACTCTTTATATCCGCCTGCTGCTTGACCCCATTTGCAAACTTCTCAAAAGAAGACGGCAGGGAATAACAACTCGTCGGAGATGAAGGAATAGACCTTGAATTGAAAGTCTTCAATCTCACCAAAGATTCTCTCTTTACTTCCACATTCAATACTGGTTTCGATGGCTGAGACTTTGATCTACCAAAAGGCCCCATTTTCTTATCCAATTGCTCATCTTTAACACTACCATTCAATCTAACTTTTTCCTTTTCCCCAACATGACTATTCCCCAATAATTTCCTAGGTGAATTCACTTTCTCTCCGGGTTTAAGACCCGAAGACAAGTTATTGTTCAGAAATCCCAATGATTTAGTTGCAACAATATCTTCAGGGCTTCCCACACAAGGGTGGCGCCCGGGGACCGGCCTAACCCCACGAAGAATTGGGACCGGTGAGGCAGCTTCCAGCCTTTCAACATGAATAAACTGACCCAATTGAATCTTATCACTAAGAATTAGATCATCATGTTCATCAGGTAGAGATACATAAGTGGCATGAGAGGAATCTGAAACCTTGACGTAAAAGCCTTGGTTTGAGAACAACTCACCTCCTGCAAGAGCTGGAACAATGCTCACAACTTGCAATAAAGACGACCTGTGCTCTCCAGCAACCTTTATATCAGTATTCATGTGCTGTAGAAGCTTCAGTAGTACGCCAGGAACAAGATTGGCCATGTTTGTGACCTTCAATTTGCATTACACTGCAAAACCCAGATAGAGAAATTTTCAAGATTTCAGATGTGAAAAAAAGAGGTTACAAAAGACTTATAAATGAAGTGACTTTCTCAATACCCAGATTGAAAAAAAAAAAAAAAGCGTTTCTCTTGTCAATGCCCAAGTTGAGGCAAAGAATCAAATCTGTGGACTCTGATGGCTTTGCAGACAAGGAAAACTGGGATTAGACTATAAACCCAGATGGAATTCGACGCCAAAAATGGGACTCAGCATAGACAACCAAGAAATGAGAAGACTTTACCACTGATTTGAGATTCAGATTTGGAAGTTCTCAGCTTTTTTGGTGCTAAATAGAGTAAAGAAACAAGATATAAGGAAATTACAGACCAACCTGGTGGATTTTTTTATCAAAAAATTACCTATAGAACCCAACTAGGAAACTAAATAATATGATTCCCACAATTGGTAGTAATAATTGTGTACAGATTGGATTAGAAGGAGAAAAACAAATGTAACATTCGCCAACCCAGAAAAAAACAAAGACCAAGACTTGGTAAAAACTTTTTTTTTTTCTTCTGCTGAAAACTCAATATGGGAAAAGTCACAAATTTGGAGTAGGGTAAAAGAAACTTTATCTGAGAAAAAAATAAGGGGCAAAAGTGAATGTACTGGACATAGGGATGGTGCTGAAAATTTGCAGAAAACCAAAAAATAAAAAAATAAAAAAAAAAGGTGGGAGAGGGAATAATTTGATAGCGGGCTTATTTCATGATTAAGAAACAAGAAAAGCTGTCAGAGTCTGAGACTATGACAAACAGACATATGCACACATGCACTTAAAATCATATGGTCATACAAGAATTGGAAGCTGACCCACTTTGGCTTTTTATTGGGTTCAGAACCCAGAGAAATATTAGAGAGAGAAAGTGTTTGGGAGCTGAGAGAGTTTCTGCTGGGTTGGTGAGCTAGTGGATGTGATGTGAAGCCAAAGGGTTTCAGAAATTCTTGCAGGAACTGTATGGGAATCTTTACAATGAATTTTAAAAAATATATAAATATTTTTCTTTTATATTATTATGCATGACGCATATTAGCTATAAAATTGATTTTATTTTGAAATTACAATTTTATTTAATAAAATAAATATTATTGTATATTTTAAAAATATAAATTTTAAATTGTATATTTTTTATACTTGTAATATATATATATCAAATTTTATATCAATTAATTTTATATTATTTATTATATAATTTATAAATTTATATTTTAAACTATAAAAATTTATAATTTAAATGATTTATTGATGACATAATTATTAACATTTAATTATCTAAAAATTTGCAAATAATAATAAATATAAAAAGAATATATAATCTAATTGTAAATTTATCAAAATTTATTTTTAATAAAAAAAATATTAAATAAGATTATAATTTTAAATTATAATTAATTTCGTAATTAAATTTTGTACATTAAATATATAAAATTGTGATTTACAAATATATATTGTGTTCAATTTATTTCATAACAATGGCGCCGTAAACAATCACTGATATTTCAATTGAACTTTCAATGTATTTATTTTGATTTTGATGTTTTAAATTCCATGTAAGGTGGATTTTTAATTTTTTTTAATTTGAGTGTACGAAATGGGGTGCATGTGCATTGTAATGGGATGGTTGAAACAATGTGATGGGATAGCGTGTCGGCTACCTGGAAAAGTGTCACATCCCCAAGATAATAGAAGAGGTCGAATCTCTATCTTATTCATTTTATCTCTGTGTATTTTTTATACCCTTTTTTTTTTATAGGTTATTTTTTATACCTTGGTTCTCATTCAATATATAAACACATGCGATGTACATTAATGGTGGACCCAAGCAAACTACTCGGCTCCCAATGGGAAAAATACACACAAAACTAAGGAGGTATGAATTTTAAAAAAGAAAAGAAAATAAGGTATGAATTGGAGTTTTTGGCTAAACATTGGTTAAATAAGAGTTTATTTGTAATATTTGTGCTATTTAAAATTATTTTACTTTGTAAAAAAAGAAACAAATTTGTGAGGAAAAAAAGTAGAAGAGAGGAAATATAAATTATGTGACCAAGAAATGTAGGAAGAAAAGTAATTTCAACAATAATATTGTCAAAATTGCTGCGGCCCAATTTTTTTCTCCATGACTAAAAGTAGGAGAGAAAAATTTTGTATTGTGCAAACACCATTTCCAAAATAGAAGAGAAGAGAGAGGAAAAAAAATTTGATATTGTAATAATACAAGTGCCAAATATAGGTAAAAGAAGAGAGAGAGAAAAAAAAACTGTTTCATTCATAGAGAAAATTTATCTGATAAAATTCTATTTTTTTGGCATCTTCCTATTTTGGCATCAAGTGTGCAACTTTTAAGTAATTTAAAAGACAAAAAATTTATCCCTCCCACTCTTTCTCTCAACTTTTTCCACGCTACCACATTACAAACGTTCCCCCCCCCCCTCCTATTTTGGCAATGAGATTGTCACAATATATATTTTTTTTCTTCTCCTCTCTCATATTATGGTATTTGTATTCAAGGAAGTCAATACAAATACGATACCGGTACTAGTTGTACCAAGAAAATATACCATACTAGCCATTAAATTGTTACCAATTATCTTCTAAAATGTATTGAAAAACATAACAGGTTGTACACTATATTCATCAATACAATCCATTTGATTGAATTTATTGAAAATTTTTACAATAACTTAAAAATAAGAGTAATACTACAAACACAAACTATTTTACAACATTTTTATAAACTGATGTTGTGGCCAATTTTTTACTAGTTTTTATCTAGACTCACTATTAATATCACTTTTTTATTTACCAATAATCACTTACCACATCAGCAGTTTGTAAATTTTCTTGTAAAATAATTTGAATCTTTAGCATTACACTAAAAATAATCCTAAGTTTTGTTTATTAATTCATTATAGCTAATTTCAGGATATCACTTACTAAAGTTTAGTTCCTGGGTGGCTATCTCTAACAGTCTAACCCACTCAAATATGGCCCCAGCTTACCCTTTTTCTTTGTTGATTCCACATTTATCAGAAGACACTTGTGCATGATTTACATATTCTTAACATAACATTTGGCTGTGTTTATATCTACTGAGTTGGATATCACTATCATATAAACGCTAATAGCCTTCAGCTCACGTTTTTTATATCTTCTTTATAAAAGTTGAATTAGCATTTTCAACATGCCAGAAAAAGTATTCTATATATGCATACCATTAGGTAATGCTAGGTTGTCAAGGGGTGAATACAAATTCATGACGTAATTTGCTTAATTTTCTTCTAAATATAGCTTTATGCTTTAATCAAATCCTAAATACAGATTCGTGTGCTTAATAGGGTTATTTAATTGGAAATCTCCCCAAGATTTAAAAAGTTTCTAAAAGATAGTTGTTGAGCATGAATCAATAAAAACAAGATTAGAGTAGATTATAATTGGTTCAACTAATAAATTTTTTTGTCATAGTTCAATCCGATTAACAACTTGTGTTTAATGATAAAAAATAATAAGCAAATCATAAGTTAAAATCTTATTGTATTTTTTTATTAAAAAAATAGTAAGATTTTTTTTTTAATGAGAAAAAAATACTCATTCCGTCCCTATTTGTTTGTTATGTTTGAAAAGCCAAACTTTTTAAGAAACATCATTTATTGTCTTGTTTGCTTTATAAAAATGTATAAGTTTACAAAACTATCCTTAAATAAACTTATCAACTTTTTAAAAAGAGTTATTCTTAATGAAGTAACTAAAAAAGTGCCTTAATTAAATTGATTTTTTTAAAATATTAGTTAGTTTTCTTTTCAAATAGTTTTGCAAATAAAGTAGAGGTATGATAAGAATATTAATAAACTAATAATTTTATTTTTAAAAATAAAATAATATTTTAAAATATCTCAAAATAAAATAAAAGACAAATAAATTGATATGAAAATAATAATAAAATTAAATTAGTTCAAATAGGGAAATAACGTGGGCAGACAATAATTGGCCACCTAATTAGCCACCCAATTAGGGCAGGAAAGAGAATTACTAGACCAAGGTCAGCATGGGTTAAAATGCAGATATATTTTCACGCAAAACCAAGATTTGTTGTTGAAGAAAACAGTGCCGCAGCACCATGCGCAAATTCTTGGAAAACGGCAACAAGAACTTTGCAAATTAAGAGGAAAAATTATTAGTTCCAGAAGCTAACAACCAAAAAAAACAAACAAATTTTAAGCAAAACAAAGTGACACTGAAAAATCCATGATTGGGTACTTCTTCAATGATGGACTAGTTGACATGACTAAGTCAAGCCACTAGATCTATCTACTAGAGTAGTAGCAGTAATGCTGCCAAGAAGTCTCACAACATGACATGCTTAATTATGATTAAAGAGCACAATAATTGTTTATTTTATTGTATGTCACCAGAAATCAACCCCCATTTATTAAGTGCAAGTTAATAAAGGCATGTTTAAGAAGGTAAAGGTAGGTGTTTGCACACCTTTTTGGGAGAAAAGGATTTAGTGCAGTGACCAGTGGGCATAGTACATGGTCCCCAAACCTGTACTATTGAAACCAAGCCCATTGAAAGTAGCAATTACTCACCTTCCCTACTAGTAATTCCCATCGTTAATTCCCATGCATACTTATCTCCACAGCTGACGGGAATACAATGAAACTAAAAAGTTATTTACCTACCATTGCTTGACAAATAAAACACCATTAACTCAAGCATAATAAAAATTTTAGTTAATTTAATTAGTAAAATTTTTTTTATTAAATAAAATATTTGAAGATTTGTAATTATCATGAAATAAACACTATAGATTAAAAAATTATGCTCATGTACATCAACGTGAACGTTGTGAGGAAGCAGAGGACCCTACGGGTTTCCTTCTAGCATTTTCTTTTGTTGGCTTTAATTGAGAGTCGAGGGGATAGGGGGGGTTAAGAATATTGGAAATTCCCTTCATCAAGTTTGATTCTGAATAAGGGTCAGTTTTTTAATTCCTAGGCAATAAAATAACACAATTTATTCTCTATAATATAGTATTCTCCTTCGATTTTGCAGTTTGCTATTATTATAACAAAAATGGTTTTAAAAGGTCATAAGAAGTTATTTTATTTTATGTATCATTCAAGAAGTTTTAAGTGAAATAAAGATGATTGTTCTTTAGAATTTTTTTTTTAAAGAAAATGTAAAATTGAGAGAAGCACTAGATCATTTGTCCATTCTAGTAATTGCATAGCACAAGCTAGCTGACACATCAGTTACGGACTCATCACCTAATGATATTCTTTGTTTCTTGCAGGGAAATTGGTCCACTTAAATAAAAAAACAGAATAAAGTCTTACATGAAATATTAGGTATGATTAAAGTAATCATAATTATTTTCTATTGCAAAGTTAGTTAAAGATAAAGCAAGAAGTTTAAGCTTCCTAAATACACTTATTAGCAATCAGTCTCAAAGCAAAAAGGTCAATGTTAGTTAGGATATATAATCTACCGCAACTGCAACAAAGATTCTTGTTCCTTCAATCTTGCCCTAATTAATATATCTTAATTAATATATATATATATATATATAAATAAATTTATATAGGGTATACCATATACTTTGTATTTTTTATGGGATTATAGTTGTATTTTCATTCCAAAATTATTTAAACTTTAGATAATAACTTTATAGATATAAGATATTTCTACCGTATTTTTTTGGGTATGTATCGTTCTCGTTCAATAATTTTTGTAGATTTCCTTTCCACACATCGTAAACATGATGGTTATGTTTCTAAAAAAAAAAAAAGTAAAATGATGATTATGGAAATACAGTTAATTCAACGTTGTTGTAGTAAATAAAGCCATTGATTGATGTAAAGGTGTAACTTAAAGCTCACTTCACTTACATATATATAAATCCTAAATTCAGTTCAATCCTAAGCCTTAATCGGTTAATCCTAATAATCAGGATCCCTTAGTTGTAACAGTTTAATAGGAATGGTCTAGTGCACATCCCTTAATACAAATGTAAATCCTCTAGATTCTCAAAAAAAAAAAAAAAAAAAAAAATTGTAAATCCTCTATACCACTTTTTGTGTACCATTTTATGTTCCACTAATCACTACTTACCATGTGTATGATTGTTTTCTATTTTAAACTTAAGTTATTTTATAAGGAGAGTAAAATGAAAACATAGCAAGTTGTGATTAGATAAATTATAGAGTGGTACATAAAAAGTAGTACAAAAGATTTAGACTTCCTTAATACATGCATAGTACACATAATCTCAAAAAACAAAGGAAACCGTGACTTTAAGTCAAAGTTTTGAAGTTCAAAATCATAACTTAAAATCACAATTTCTCTTATTTTTAGAGATTCTATGTACTATATGTGCAAGTGTGTGTGTTTGAATCTTGAATGTTTTCATTTGAAACTTCAAGAGGTATTAACTAATTGAGGTACAAGGCTCTTAGCAACTTTCACCTCATCAAATATTTATATTTATGTCAAAGTATTAATTCATTATCATGTGTTGAAGAATACATGCATTTATTTTTATGTATTAATTACAATTTTATGCATATATATATATATATGGCCATCTCTCTCTATGTATAGTAAGAACATTATCTATAATAGCTGTGGGAGGAAAAGCCCAACCATACGTAGTGGGCTTAGAGCCCAATGTGAAGCTTATTGTATATCCGAAGAGGCTAAAATTGTTGAGGGGTATTTTGCACGAAAGAAGGATACTTGGGAGCGAAAAAGATCCGTCCGAAGAGAGCATCAGTGTTCCGAAGATATCATTCTCCTCGGATGTAAAGATTCTTGGTCATATAAGTATTTGGGAGGTTCGAATAAGTTTACTAATGACTTCAGCAGTCTAGATAAGCTTTGGACACGCCTAGAGATAAGAAGAATGGAGAAATATCTAAAAGGAAAAGCTGTCACCACTATATTAAATGCACTGCAACAACTTTTCTGGCCGCATTTATGTGGAGAAGACTAGGGATGGCAATTTTTGCCCGACCCGCGGATACCCGGTCCGGCCCGACCCTAATGGGCCGGATTTTACCCGGTCCGATTAGAAATAGGGTCGGGTATGGGTTTAAAAAAAAAACCCGAACCGGGTCTGGGTCGGGTCCGGGTTTTATAAATAAAATCCGAGACCCGACCCGAGACCCGGCCCGAAACCCGACCCGTTAAAAACCCGGAACATTAAATTACGAAAATACCCTTGTATATATATAAACCTATTCTAACCCTAATCCCTAATCAGGTTATCCCTCTCCCTCATTTCTTTTCTTCAGCCTCCCTCGCCTGAGCTCAGTCCCTCGCCTCCCTCAGCTCAGTCCGCCCCTCGCCTCCCTCAGCTCAGTCACGCCTCATTTCAGCTCAGTCCAGCAGCTCCAGCTCAGTCCGTCCCTCAGCTCAGTCACGCCTCATTTCAGCTCAGTCCAGCTCAGTCCGATCACTGTGAGTTCCCTTTCTCTAACTCTCTCTATCTCACATACACACAATAAAGAATTTGAGCTTATTGAGAAGTTTCATGGAGGCACTGTTTTCAATTTTGTGTTTTTTTTTTTTAATTCAGTCCAAATTTATTTTGCCTGCCCAAACCATAACTAAATCATAACTAAAATCAACAAGATCATAACTAAAATCACTGTCTAAACAAGTAAACATAAAAATAAAATAAATCCTACAAATCCAAGAAATAAGTATCAAAAGTCCAACGAGTCCAAGAAATTAAAAAGCTACAAAATATATCCCACAAGTTTAGAATAATTACAAACCAACAAATTAATCCAACAAGTCTAAGAAATTAAAAAAACTACTAAATTATTACAACAAACACAAAAATGTGTTTGGGTCTGTGTTTGTGTCTTCCATCTCCGTTTTAGGCCCTGCATTTCCAACAAACACAAAAATGAATAATGACGACAGATTGTGAAACATTTTTATATATATAATATATAAATATCCAACATATAATTTGTATGAATGTCTAGCCCAGATAAATTCACAGATAAATTCACAAAACACTAGCATTATGATTAACAAATACTTTTACCCAAAAAAAAAAAACCATAATTATGAAAAGTTGCTATTCTATACACCCCCAAAAAAAAAAATGTTACTGAATTATTACAATTTTTTGCTTAAGGTTAGATTCAAAAAGCAGAATTAGAGAGAGTTAGAGAATACTGATGAATCATAATAATTATTCCTCCCACTGTGACAATAGGTGCTTCCATATGACACTGAAGAATAAAGTTTTCAGTCAGCAAAAAACCATTGGCCTAATTAGTACTTAATCCCATATTTTAAATTGAACTGCAGCAGCGTCAACTTAATACATAGATTCTGCATTTTAGATTGAAATGCAGCAGCTTCATTTTGTACATTAGCCTACTTCAGTATCCTGTTTCATGCTGAACTGGATAGACCTTAACAAACTGATATGAACAGTAATGTATTTTACATTCTTGTTTTCCTTCAGATTATGAAGTTTCCACTCCATTCATACAAGAGTACTGTCAGAATATTAAATGTATCAAGTACTATATTTTAAACTAGCATTAGGCTTACTATTTGCAGGCATGAGTCTTTTCCATTTTACATAATTGTCTGCATAATGAGATTTTTGTTTGCAAGTGAAAGTAGGACTTTGGTACTGGGAGCCTTTCTTTTTTCCCTACCTAGTTCATGGGCTTTTTCTAGTTAAATGCCGTGAAATACTGGTTACAATTATGCAATATCATTTTGTGCATCTTTGATCTTTCAATGTTGTTGAGTCCCATTAATAAAACTTAAAAAGCTCCATTTCCCTTCCGTTTGACCATGTCTTAATACAAAAAACTAATATAAAAGTTATACAATTAACTCTAGTCTCTATTTTATATGGCCTTTAGGTAGTTAAAAATGCAGCCTAAGATCTTAAATCAACTGAAGCAGAGTATAAAGGAAGAACCAGAGAAACAAGTTAATGTACAAAAAAATTCCCTGAGAGAGTTAGAGAGAGTTAGAGAATTATCAAATTCTGGCATATAATATTCACTGAGTTCTATACCAGTTTCAACAAAACAATGAATAAACTCAAATCAACAAATATAAATAACCAAGAATACTGAAATCCACACCTTAAATTCCTAACAAATTAACAAACAAGCATAGCAAAAATTATACAATAGAGCCAAGAATACCCGAAAAAAAAAAAAA